>NC_024307.1:32600850-32602936 GCF_000523025.1 Cynoglossus semilaevis
ATCTCCGACCGGGCTCGGCCCGAACAAGCGACGTGAGCCCGCCTTCCAGCAGGCCCACCACCCACAGGAAGGCCCACAAGGGGTCGGTGCATTGCGAATTGGGTGGCGGTCGTGGGCGGGATCCCCGACGGCCCAATCCTTGGACATCTGGTCTAACTATGGGGACATGGAATGTCACCTCACTGGGGGGGGAGAGAGCCCGAACTTGTGCGAGAGGTCGACCAATACCGGCTAGATATAGTTGGGCTCACCTCCACACACACTCTGCACTCTGGGACCCAAATCTTCGAGAAAGGCTGGACTCCTTTTTACTCTGGAGTTGCTTGTGGTGAGAGGCAACGTGCTGGTGTAGGCTTGCTTATAGCCCCCCAGCTCGCCAGCTGTGTGTTGGATTTCTCCCCACTGAGCGAGAGGGTCGCTTCCCTGTGCCTTCGGGTCGGAGATAATTCTCTCACTGTCGTTTCGGCCAACGGGCCAAATGGTAGTGCAGAGTACCCGGCCTTCTTGCAGGCACTGGGACGGGTTCTGGAAAGTGCTCTTCCCGGGGATTCCATCATCCTGCTGGGGGACTTCAACGCTCACATAGGCAACAACAGTATCACCTGTAGGGAAGTGATCGGGAGGAACAACTTCCCCGATCTGAACCCAAGTGGTGTTATTGGACTTCTGTGCTGGCCACAGTCTGTCCATAATGAACACTATGTTCCAATACAAGGGGGTCCATCACTGCACGTGGCACCAGGACACCCTAGGGCGGAGGTCCATGATTGACTTTGTAATCGTGTCATCTGACCTCTGGCCATACATCTTGTACACTAGGGTAAAGAGAGAGGTGGTATCATCAGGGTCTGTTGGGAGTGTCTTGCGGAATCCCCTATAAGGGAGGCCTTAAACTCCCACCTTCAGAAGAGCTTCGACAAGGTCCCGAGGGTGATTGGAGACATTGAGTCCGAATGGACCACGTTCTCCTCTTCCATCTTTTTTACAGCTGATATTACACTTCTCTGACAGTCAGGTGGAGACAGACGGGTCATCACAGCTGAGGTGATGGAGGAGACACAAAAAGGTAAATTGTACTTAATATAAACAATGACGACATCAGTTACTATCAGCTATTAAACAGTAAAATACCACTCACCCTTTTTGTAGGAGTACAAACACAAAAGGGCAGAGAAGAAAGTTTATATCTCATCTTGATCTATTGACTAACCTGAGTGAAAAGGTCTCAGTCTTTTGTCTCCCTTGACAGACAGGACTTACGTCTCATTGGCCAATGCAACGTTACGATTTCCTGTGAGGAAACATAGGCACACACTCACAAAGTTTTTCAGGCGGTTTTTGTTGTAGAAGACCTGTGGAGAATGTGGCGGCTCTTTATCTTTACATGTCACCTTAAATCCTACTCAAATTGACATATTTTTTCCTCCCAAACCACAATGTTTATGTAGTGTAATGTACTGTGTATCAGATGTAACTTGCCCATAAGGTAAAGTCTGAGTTGTTCTTGGGTTCTGTTGATAACTAAACTCAAGTTTACAATTTGGGATTTGGATAACGTGTAACATGGGGTTTAGTTCAGTTTATTGCACTCATATGTAGATTTGGTTTGCAGAACCAGGGGACACATGTAGTCCACAAAGAACAGCCAATGTAGAACATATTATATATACATAGAGATAAACATAAATAAATAATAGATCATTTCTAACCCAAATAAAGATGTTTAAATTAAATCCTGAAAAGATTCAATTCAAAAGAAAATGAAATATATCTTCAGGAATGAAACTGGTTCTGGTGACCATTGTCTTTGACCTCAGAACGTTTAATCTCCGAGGGCACAGGTGCAATTGGAGTAATCCAGCCTCACCTTATATTAGTAGAGCCGGGATCAAGAAGAGAGGAGAGTGAACAGAGTGCATACTGAAAACTTACTGAACGTAAAAAGCAGAGCACGGCGCAAGAGCGCACAACATTATTGAAAAAATAAAGCCTGTCATCTGTGTCAGTGTTTGTGTCAAGGAAGGACTCACTCACATACACATTGTTAAACCAGTTGGACAAACCAGTTGTCTGACTGGTTTGTCAC
>NC_024307.1:32603786-32606750 GCF_000523025.1 Cynoglossus semilaevis
CCTAGGGTGTCCTGGTGCCAAGTGCACTGGTGGACACCTTTATGCTTGAACATGGTGTTTGTTATGGACAAACTGTGACTAGCACAGAAGTCCAATAACAAAACACCACTCGGATTTAGATCGGGGGGGCCGTTCTTCCCAATCACACCCCTCCAGGTGTCACTGACGCTGCCGACGTGGGCGTTGAAGTCCACCAACAGGACGATGGAATGCCCGGGACTGTGACTGTACAGATAAGTACAGTCACAGTCTTTGTTAAGGTTATGGTGGCAAGTCCGCCATGTATATTAATTCATGGGTTATAGTGGCAAGCTATGGTTCCGCCATGTTGAATATTTCTGTTTGTGTTTATAGTGTGTAAACTTGAAATAACTTGATTTGACCCAGCCCATCTGGGATAGCCACAGGTCTTGAGAGCTGTCCTAATGTGTCCCTGTTCTCACCTCTGTAGGTGGTGGGAATGATGTCTGCCCGTGACTGTAGGATTATGAGTACTCCTAATTTGTGCTCTAGTGGGTGGTGAGTCAAAACAGAGATATTGGTCAGTGTGAGTTGGCTTCCTGTACACTTCTATGTTGAGACGTCTGTCCTCTGTGATGTGGACCGCACAGTCCAGGAAAGCAAGGCTGTTGTTTTTCACATCTTCTCTGGTGAACTTGATGTTCCTGTCCACTGCATTGATGTGGTCTGTGAAGTTGTCGACCTCATGGACCTTGATTTTGACCCAAGTGTCATCCACATATTGGAACCAGTGGCTGGGTGATGTTCCCACGTAGAAGTATAGAGCTCAGCTCTCCACTTCCTCTATGTAAAGATTTGCCACTATGGGACACAGGAGAGCCCATAGCACAGCCATGCTTCTGTCTGTAGAAAGACCATGGTCTCATCTGTGTCCAGTTTTAGGCCCCTTATCTTGTTGGTGAAGTCCTATGAGTTGGCTATGTGGTGAGGTGTGTCCCCAACCAATGGTGAAAGGATGGAGGCCAGGTGTTTGGCGATGTTATAAGTGACTGAATTGATGCTGCTGCTGATTTGTTTGAGTGGAGCTCCTTCCTTGTGGATTTTGGGGAGACCATAAATACGGGGAATGGCTTCTCCTAGATATAGCCGGTGGTACAGGGGTCAATCGATGGCTTCATCCTTTTCCAGCTGTCGGAGGCAGCTGATGACCTTTTTGTAGCTGCTGGTGGGATCTTTCCTCAAGGATTCATAAGTGGCTGAGTCACTGAGAAGAGACTTAGCATGGTTAACTAAGCTACTCCCCAGGAACGTCATGGATGAGGTCTCCAAGTTTGCAGAGAAGGCCCAGACGTTCCAACACAACAAAGATAAGGAACGACAGTTAAAGTTAATATGAACATAAAGATAATCCAGGTGGATACTTAACATAAAAGAAACACTTAATAAGACATGGTTAACAGTTATTCTTGGTGACTTGGTGTTTTCAGATTACAAACTGAGTTTAGGCATATGTCATATAGATATATAGACTGATGTACAGCCAGGCCTGCAACATCAGAAACTTCATTTGTTTAAAATAAAAAAAATAATAATTAAAAGAGAAAACACATTGATATTAGTGAGCAAAATAGTCAGGAGCCTCTTGTTACACAGTGCCATGTGAGAGGGGGCAGGCAGGAGCCAAATGCAGCACTTAGAGACTATCTTCAAGACGCTTTGTGAGTGTTCATTAAAAAAGTCAGAAATCATTAAAACACACTGGAAAACTTGGGACAGGGAAAACAGAAAGAGGGAACAAGGAAAAGCTATAGACATAGATAGACCCACATCCACAATAAACCAAGCAGAACTGAGTCAGGGAGTGAGGTATATATACCTAGGGCACCAGGTGACACGAGTCAGACTAACGACAGAGACACAGGTGAGTGTGATCACACTGATTACACCACACAGCAGACACAGCAGGAGGGAAGGGAGACAGACCTCACACCTCTGTAGGTTTAGTTAACACTAATATATTTATTCACATTCATTTGGTCCATGCCTTGATCAGTTGAGCTGGTTGATGCTGCCAGTGAAGCTGCAATGGATAACCGAGCCAAACAAATGGTTTTCTTTCATTTGCCTGTGAGCATATGGTTTAAACCTATTGTCTATTTTGGTAGAAGGAGTTTTAGATGAAGTCCTGCATATGTGATGGACATCGACCATGTTGATAAACACATGAAAACACAAAGAGGGAATTGTTTTTTGTTCTGGTTGTTAGCTAGCAACAGAATTACTTTAAATTTAACCTACATTGTCTGCACGTGTGTTCGGTGAGTCATTTATTTGTTTTGATTCTTTGGTAGGACTCAATGTCTCATAATGGTAATTGGTCTTTTATCACTTGTTTTACAGGAGGCTGCGGCTGATCCCTGCACAAACAACCATTTGTTTTCGACTCTTGCACAAGTTACATGTTCAGATAACCTAATTCTGTATATATATATATATAGACACACATCAGTGGTCTGTTACATGGCTCCAATGAAGTAACTTGTTTAGCAGGCGAATCATTTGGACTGGGAAATTTATGAGGTAATTTAATGTTAAAGTATACATTATCTCTCCATATATACTGCTATAATTTAACAATACATATTTATTTGGAGAAATACTTCACTTAATACAGAGCTAATGTCGTACACTGGAGTACACACAGTCATTCTCCACATTGTCCATCCGTCGTCTGGTTCTGTTGTGGACACTTAAAGCAGCATAATGGAGGTTTTCTTCATCTCCATAGCCCTGCAAACAACACACACAATATCAGTTCACCGTGGTATGATGGTGGACCGAGGGTTAAAGAATAATGACATGGTGAGAGGTTTCATTTACCTCTTCATTTGTTGTGGAGGGAGCTGATATTTCTCTGGTTGAATCTGGTTATAAAAATTGATAATATATATTATTATTAAATCAAAGTTCCCTGAATAAAATCCACCCAGTATTAATTCTAAA
>NC_024307.1:32607302-32638743 GCF_000523025.1 Cynoglossus semilaevis
TCAAAGCCTTTTATGGTGCGTTTCCAGGAATCACGTGATTGGATTAACCTAGTACTGTAATAAGAATTACAACAGTACTAGTTATAACAATTTCTCTTAGTTTAGGTTAGTGCTCTTTTGCCAGAGTTCAGAAATGTATCACAACATTTGTGTTTGCTCAGAATCAGTCAATATTATTTTGGAAAGATTATTTTTTTAATTAATTTAGTAAAGAAATATATAAATATACCAATGACAGTATGTGATACTGTATATACAATTTGTCGACTGCCTGTTTCGTATGGCGTGTTCCTGAGTCTTTTGACCAAATTGTTATAGTTTTGAGTTTGTACTTCCTAAAACAGAGTCACAGACCAAAACAGAGTCACAGACTCCAAACATATCAGACTTTGGAAATATAACAAGTGATTTAGACCACACGTAGAAAACAGCAGCATTACTGGAGATGATGGTAGCCTTTATATTGAAGTACAGTAGTACTGCAGTAGAAATGTAGTAGACATGTACATAGTAGGTATTACACAATTACAACAGTAAACATTGAGCTCTAACCTTCCTTCATGCATGGGTTCTATACGCTGAACTTCTGAACAACATTTCTTTCTTTAAATATATGAGTGAAATACAGTTGAACTCATGCAAACAGTCACAGTTGTAGTGGAAAACAATGAAAAACAAAGTATAGTTTAATGGATGGTAAAAGGCAAGAGAGAATTCACACCTACATCCTCTGTGAAACCACAATGAGACTTCAACAGAGAGCAGAGGTCGGTTAACACAGAACTGGCCGAGCCTTTGCAAAACTGCAGACCACACTGTTATAAGACCACTTCTCACTGCTGACAAATATTTTCCAGTACACAAAACTACTTGTTTTGTGTACTGGAACATTATGTTACATAAACATTATGTTATGCTGGTAGCTACTCTGAAGGATGATAGCACAGATCCGCTCATGTGATCACCATCTTTACTCCGTCGTTCAAACATACATCTGTACACACTTCTTTTCCTCTCTCCACCTCCAGATCCACTGCATGTTATGAACACAACAGATTAGTTCACGGCAACAGTTACCACGAACCATCGTGGTTAGTCACGTGATTTTCTGTGATGAATGGCCATTAATGACATCATTGTGTCCAAAAAGTTCTAATAGATGTTCAAAAGTTCTGCTTGATAAAGCTCTAATGTGTAAATCACTTTAAACAGAAATGCTCTCCAACTGAATTTGATGAAAAATGCATTTAAGTGAAGCTTTAGACTCCAGGTACTATTCTAACTGCTTCATGTTGGTTTTTCTTTCTTCTTTAGAAGATGCAGCGGAGACTTCCTGTTTGAAAGTAGGCAAACAAAGACAGTGGAGCATTTTCAGACTGATGATGATACAAGCCAAGCCCAAATCTAAACATCTCACTGTCGTGTGGTCTACAGTCAACTTGTCAACTTGAACAGAGGTGGTAGTTGGCTCTGCAGCTAACATGACAGTGGAGTCAAAGAATAAAGATAATCTTTGTGTCCACTCTCTGAACACCAGCTCACTGTTATATTCATAGTCATGTGCATTAATGAAAGCACAGGGTTGGATTCCCTCTTTCATGGCTTTGAGTGCATGTTGAGTGCAATGAAAGGCCACCTGAGAGGCAAGAATATGGCTCGTTTACACGATTCAGTTGAATTGTACTTCATGCTTGCCTCGAGGTATGGTTTACAATTATTGGCTTGAGTGAATGAGATTTATATTAATATGCATACTCTCAGAAAGATTTTAAAACCTGATGCTGGACGCTTTTTCCTCCGGTAGGCCCAGACTGACCTGAGAAGAGGGTGAGTACAGATGTAGTGGCACTCAGCGTAGTCATCAGGGCTCGATGTTCAGCGTGTGAAAGTTATCACGTAATTACGTGATACTGAGCCTTTTTTTTTTCTCAGTGTGGCAGCAATACGCTCCAGTACAGAGAGTGACATATGACACATGACGTCAAACACTGCTTTTAATGAACACGTTTATTTTGTTTGGTTCACATTCAGTACAGATGAAAATGTTACATACTCAGTTGACTTTAACTCTTGAATAAACACACTGACTTTCATATTTCTCTCTTCTTGATCTGCTGACCTTGTCCATCCTTAAAGCAGCATAATTGTTGTCTTCTATGACCTGATGAAAGTTAAAGTGACATTATGGGATTATTTCTGATTTAAGCATTATCTGTATCAATAAAACCTGTTTATGTTTATTCTACCTAACTGAATGACTGATTTTGATAAACTGATGTCAAACTGGCTCAGAGTTTAATACATACCTCAGTGTCTGGCAGTAGGATGGCTGCGTGTCTCGCTTGATCGTCTATAACAACACCCAATAGTGTTAGTAATTATTATTGCTAAAATTTAAGCAAATAGTTGTGTTTTCTAAGTTAAATTAAACATCTTTTTACTATGGATCTCTACTTTTTTAACACAGCTTGTTTGTCACCTGGTACCACGGTCATCACCATGGTATGGATTGTATTTTTCCATCACTGACATTTTCACACACACACCCAACACTGACAGAACACTAATTTGAGCCTTCTTCACCTAAGCCAGTATTTCTCAAATAGTGGGGCGGGGCCCCCTGGGTGCGAACGGTGAGGTGCCGGGGGGTGTGAGGGGCTTCCAATGGAATATGGCACGCTGGACATTAGAGTACCACTGCTGTAATGCTTGAATGATAACAAGCCTCCAGTCACTAGGTGGCAGCAACTCATATAGTGGTTTATACAGATAAAAATATACATCGTATCAGGTTCTCAATAATAAGTTAGTATTAAGAGGTGTTACCCAAATACTTACAGGTAAACATCTTTTTACTATGGATCTCTACAACAACTTGTTTGTCACCTGATACCACAGTCATCACCATGGTATGCATTGTCTTTTTCCATCACTGACATTTTCACACACACACCCAACACTGACAGAACACTAATTTAAGCCTTCTTCACCTAAGCCAGTATTTCTCAAATAGTGGGGCGGGGCCCCCTGGGTGCGAACGGTGAGGCGCCGGGGGGTGTGAGGGGCTTCCAATGGAATATGGCACGCGGGACATTAGTGTACCACTGCTGTAATGTTTAAATGATAACAAGCCTCCAGTCACTAGGTGTAGATTAAAATATGCATGTTATCAGGTTCCCAATAGTATTTCAGTTAGTGCGGGTGTGGGTCGACGGGTGTGAAAACATTTCTGTCCCAAAGGTGGGCATGACAGAAAATAAATGAGAACCACTGACCTAGGCAGCAGCAGATGTTTGTTTTGTACATTCTGTACACTGCGCCACAGAGGAAGGCATTCAGAACACTGGTTAAGGTCAACGCTCCACTCAAGATGTACGTCAAATCAGAGTCGTGAATGAACTGTGAATGAACTGCAAAGTGACAGAACAAAAACAGATTCCAAAATCTTTGAACTCATGCCCGTCACCAAAACAACTTTTGCTCTTGACTGAATGTTGATACTGTACCTTCAGCATTCAGTCTGCTCTTCTTTTCAAACAGAATGTGTGCACATGAGGCAACAGCACAGGCATAGGTTCCAGCATCAGAGAAGACTAAACTCTTTGTTAGCACACTGTAAGCACATGTTTGGTTTTGTGTGCCACTGTCTCCTTTGGTATAAATGAGTCCGAGCTGATGGTCTGCAGTGTTCCTAAACCAGTTAGCCTTGAGGTTTCCATCGTAGGCCCCGTCCTCAACCGTACAGTTCGTATTTACAGAAACTTCTCTCTGGATGTTCTCAGCTGCTCCCTGAGGGACAGGTATTGGGCTGTCTGATTCAGTCACTGTCACTCTGATGCCTTCCAAATACTCAATTGCTGTCACTAGACTGCCACTCATGCAGTGATAAGTAGCTGCGTCTGAAAACTGCACATCTGAGATCGTCAGATGGTTTTTGTAGTTGGTGGTTTCTACAGAGAAGCGTTCATTCTTCTGCCACTCCCCGACCAGCTTTCCTTTTTCCGTGTGCTTGTAAAATGTTGACACTAGTTGTAGTTCTTTGAAATTCTGCTTATACCAGTAGAACATGTTGGCAAGAGAGTGTTCACGGGAACACTTGAGGGTCACCTCATCACCTACGTTAACTGACACAACACGCGGGGATGACGGTCCATCATGAGCTGTCGAGACAAGTGAGGGGGAAATCAACAAGTCAACTTTTCCACGGTTCATGCACGTCAGAGAATAAAATGATCTTTTCATGCAGACGTAAAAGAAAGAACTCACCCGTGGTTCCAAAGAGCAGACACATCAGATGAAAAGACAACGCAGCTTGTTTCATTTCGGCAAGGTTGCACAGTGGTTCTTTGATGATAGATACTGTATGTCTGACGTGCTTTTTTACCTAGAAGTGGTCACATGGTTTTGCATGTGGTCCAATCACAGAACCCCACATATGAATAGAGCAAAGAATGTATGTAAAATAATTACAAATGCATTATGTGTATATATAAATAACTAGTATTTATTATATACAGTACATAATAAGTATTAGTTATTTACGTACGTATAAAAATTTTGAGTTCCCTGTTCTTTGAATTCTCAAACCTACTTTGCATTACAAAATTAAATAAAATTCACTGTTGTGACATACTCTTGTATGTCCACCTGTCATGTTAATGTCTATAAATCTTTTTCCATCCACCAGAGGAAGCTTTAATTCAGTGCTGCTTTTGATACAGTTGATTAGAATATACTATTACAAAGCTTTAAGCCAAAATTCCATTATTCAATTATGGAGTTCCCCATGGTTCAGTACTTGGTCCAATATCTATGAAGATTCTCAATCATCCAGGTCATGGTCAAGGTTGAAGAGTTCCATTAGGCAACTGGACGTGAAATTTTCTCAAGAAGACGTTTCACCTCTCATCCAAGAGACTTCTTCAGTTCTAACTGGTGCTGGGGAGTACAGCAAAAATATACTGTGGTGTGACAAGGAATAAAGCTACTGTTGGGTGGGCAATTGGGGTAATCTGGGGAGGTGTTAACAGTCATTAGGAGTTGCAATCCTCATTAGAGTGTTTTTGGTCACATGTCTCTTTGATGTGTGAAACTGGCAGATGGGAGGTGAATCTTTTGGGTATTGTTCCTAAGAGCATGTCTTGGACCCCCATTGTCCAATTGTATTTACTCTATACATGTTCCTATTAGGAAATATTTTTAGAAAACATAATATCACCTTCCATTGACACGTTGGTTTTATATAGGTAAACTACAGTCTCGTGATGTCAAACATGCTCAAATACTGAGTCAACAAGTGTAAGTTTTTGTCTGGGCAGGCCAAATAAAGAATCCTTCCTGTGATTACTCACATTAATGTTATAGAACGTTTTTCATTAATTTTCCTGATCTCACTCCAGTGTTTCGATGTCATTGTTGTATAACCCTTTGATTCAAATGTTATAGTATTAACAAGTTTTTTTTTAATCTGAAGTATTTATTTCTCACATAATTGGTTTGTTGATTCAAACTCACAGGTCCACTGGTCATACATCATTTATTCATATGTTTTTAAACTATGACAACGATAGATCAATCTTCTAATAAGGAACTCAGAATAAGACACAAAGGAACTTCAGGCATGAAAATCACCACATGAACTGAACAGTGCAATGGTCCCACAAAGACAGAGTGAGGGAGAGAGGTGTATATATACCCAGGGCACCAGGTGACGCCTGTGAGACTAATGACAGAGACACAGGTGAGTGTGATGACACTGATGAACAACACACAGCAGACAGCAGGAACAGGAAACAGACAGACCTCACAAGGAGTAGCAGGACACCATCAATAAATATGGAAAACCTGAGCAGTGAATAGATTAGTATTAGTAGTAGATTAGTGGATAATCACTGTTGTTGTGTGTGGGGTTGCAATCTAAATTATTTATTATTATATTTTTATATTATTATTATTCCTCAATTGAATTTAGTATAATTATAAGGATGTTATATAAACAGTATAAATAGCTGAGTAGTTAAATAATTTTATTTATATAAACAGTTAGATATATGGGCGGTTCCAGCAGATATATTAGTGAAGTGTATTACATCCACAGTTATACAACTAATATTTCCAGGAGTTAGTGAAACTAAATGACTTGTCATGGTGACACAGCACACCAAGAAATGTGACCTCTGCTTTTAACCCATCACCAAAGTGAACAGTGGGCAGCTTTAACCCTAGAACACTAACGTTAAAATTACTAAGACCATCACTAACGTCGGGTATATTTTACCCGATATAATATCCTGGATAAAATCATCAATTCTTTTTTTCATCAATGCAAGTACAACACTGTTTGCCAAATTTTAGTACTCTTTTTTAATTTCCCAATATACAATACCACATAAAATTTATAAAAAAGGTACCATGGGGGACCCTTTAAAAAGGCAGCAAAATGATTGAAAAGTCAGGTAATACTTAACGAGAAAATTCCAAACAAAAAAATGGGACATGTGAGCCTTGTCTTGTGAAGGCACAGTCTTCCTGCATCAACTGTGGGAGACATGGCAAAAAATGGCATTTTGGAATTTTTTTCGACTATATGAATTTCTTGGGAAATTGCCATTAAGTGATGTGTATTCATAGCCATTATACTAATTAAGGATTGTATGCAAACTCTGGGACAACTCTAACTTACTGTACCTTATGCCTAACATGCAGTCGGTACAGGCAGGGTAGTAATGCCGAGGACACACTAGTCAACGGCAGACATGACACCTGTGTTGTGTCTTTCTGTCTGAGCCTGTGGGACAGTCAGCACACCTCGCTAAGGGATCTCCGCTTTGTGCTGCCACTGGTCCAACCTCGGCCGCAGGAGTGTCAGGTTAGGGATGTTGCACATGCTGCAGATGAGGATTCTGATAGTGGTGTGTGATACTGCATATTTTGGTATCGATCCAATACCAAGTAAATACTGGACAGTATCATCGATACCGATCCGATACTTTTTAATAAATAAGGTGGATGCATCATTGAATTGCTAAATCTCAATACATTTTCGTGATTTTAAGTGTTTTTTGTGGTTTCCTTTTTATTATTAAATAGTTAAAACCCAGGACAGAATTAGAAAAAGTTTATAATTAAATAGAAAATGCTTTATTATCAAATGTTCTCTCCTCGTTTCTCAGGTTTTGTAGCTCCATGTTTTCTTTTGGACGGTTTTTTACATGTTTATATAAATTGGTAGTGTTTCCACTATACCTGACTAGCATTTTACAAATCACACATTTTGCTGTTGTCTCGTTTTCAACTTGAAAACACAGCCACACGGCGCTCCTCTTCCTCTCTGCCATTCTTCTGTTGCATTTTCTCTGTACGTGTGCTGATGACCCTGAGCCGGCAACTTGCTTGTTTGCCTGCTTTGTGTATCGAAGTCACATCACGTGACTCCCGTGACGGCGCAACATCTAAACACAAGAGGAGGGAGGGAGAGCAAAGTGTGCCTGCGCTGACACAGGAGCCATCAGTCCGGCGACCTGGTTGTTTCCTCTTGCCGATACTGCAGCATTGCAAACAAGAGTGGAACTTAATGTAAAGAATCGATATCTTCAGGCTAGTATCAATCCGATACCAACTTGGTATCGATACTATCGATATTTGGATCGCCCACCACTAGATTCTGAGCTGACGTGGCAGACCTGAAGAGGGGAGCCTCTGCTCTGTCCATGGCTTCATGAGTGCCATTGCCAAGGCCTGCATATACTGCCTTGTCTTCATTTGTTTGTCACCTCTCTTCATGGCATTCTCCTGGTGTATGATCCATGAGTTTATCACACCAGCGTTCATCATGCCATATAGTGCACACAGTGACCACCTCTTCTTCCACAGCCGTATTGAGCACACATCTGGTTGAAAATATCAACACCTCCCTTTGTTTGATTGTAAAATTCGATCACTTCAGGCTTGTGAATAGGTCCAATACTCGGTTGTGTCTGTGCCACGGGGGAAGAACACCAAAGGACACTAAAGTTACAATGTTACTCCCTTGTTAGCATGCCAGAGTAACCAAGTCTGTGACAGGATGACAGCTGTGGATGAAATGGGGCAGAGAATATGGCCGGCCTGCATGTTATTTCCCTTAAAAAGTGCAAAGAGAGCCTGATTTAAAACACTAACATCGGGTAAATTCCACCCGTAAAATATGTTACTCTCTATCACTGACATCTGGTGAAAATCACCCAAACGCATGCCTCTTGAAAAAACATAGATGGGAGGAGGGAAACATACCAATAATGACATCAGTGAGCCGCCTGAAGCTACCCAAGGACCCATGCAACTTAGACAGCAGCAACACAAAGAAATTCACATGACAAGAATTGTGTGGGTGAAAATCACCCAACATTAGTGTTCTACGGTTAAGCGCCCGGGGAGCGAGTGTGTGGGGAAGTCCCATGCTCAGAGCACCTCAGTGGTAACTTAGCTGGTGGACTCGAACCTGAAACCTTCTGAACAAACAAACAATTGTTCCTTACTCTAAGTATGAAGTGATGTTCCCAGACATACTCAAATGACACATATGACAACTAACAGATTTAAATAGAAATACATTTCAAGAAATAAATACTCTTGGATATTTTGTATCCAAGAGTATTTGACAAATACCCACAAATACTCTATTTTGTGGCACATATTTAACAGGCCATGTGCTGCACTGCACTCCTCTTTTGGCCTGGGGGTGCAAATCACACCTGTTTTTCTCATTTAGTGATGCGTGAGTACATAGTCAGTAAGACTTCCTGTGTTAATCTATATAAGGTACTAGGCCTTTACAGAGTCCAAATGTGATATGGTTCTACTTAAACAGGCCAAATGGAGTGCAGAAAGAAGGCTTCGGCTGGTCCTCCTCAGTTGTACCCACTGGCCAGGTCCATAGTCGACAAAAAGTACTTTTAATCTACAACAAAGGGTAATAACAGTAGGCATGTGTTTATAGTTCAACCTTGTTTTGTTTTGGGGTTTTTTTTTTTGTTTTTTTACTATTTCAAATAATGGAATTAACGATCTAGAAAGAAAACACAAAAATGAATTTTAGTCATTAGATAAATGGATAAAGTTTTTAAATGTGACTTTAAAATGTGTTGAAATGTGGAACTGTCAAAATGTTACGTATCTCCTGTTACACACGCCCCAAGGCATGCACAACAAAACCAGACAAACCTGTCATGTTTTGCTGGTTTGGGTTTTGCATGCTGTGGAAATGGTATGGCTGGTATTTTCCTGGGTTTGACTCTGGATTTATAAAGCTCCTCCCCAGCACTATAAATAGTTAAACACAGTTTAACTAGTTTTTATACATACAGTTTACTTTGTGTGGTACTTGGTTGGACAGATGTTTTTTAAAGCATACTCTGTAAGCTCTGTTTTCACTGGTTCTGTACTTAAACGCATTATAAATCCAGCTGCGATGGCATCAAATCATAGACTCTTGAAGCTGCTGACATGTGGACTTTTTGTGTCCACTATTATTGTCTTTTCATTTTTCTATGGATGGGATGTGCCAAACATTTTAAGAGGTAATGTCTCTGTCTAATTTGTTCTTTTTTTAAGCTATTTTTTAAATCAATTTAGATCCTGGTGAAATTTCAGATTTTTGTAGAACGAGAAGTAATGAAATGGAAATTTGGTTTTAAGGAGTGCTTACCTCATTTTAAGGCTTAATAAGAATAGCTGCAAACTAACTGACATAGTGTGGTTCTGCATGCTAGTTGGTGGATTTTGCTATAAATTCAATGTCTTTTATTTACAAGTGTTACTATACATGAGGATGACTAGGCGTAGATTTAAAGGGACAGGTTTAGTAATCTTAGTGCAGTAAGTCGCACTCCTTATTTTGGAGCCACATGAATGGAGAACAGTATACAATTTTGCACCAGTTTATTGCATGAAAAAATGTCCACCTTTAGTTTTTTTTTTTTTTTAAATCACAGAATACAGGACACAGCAGGTGCATGAGGACAGACAGAAACAGAGAAAACAGCTGATTAAAGAAGTTTGTGACAGTAACAGAGAAAAATATATGGAGATACCCTTGCGTGAAGACTATTGGAAGACCTTTCTCGTGGATGACAATTATCGCATCATCTACTGTTTTGTTCCCAAGGTGAGCCAGACAAATGAACTGATTCTTAACACCAATGATATAATATCTAATCCATAATGAGTTCTCGATTACCAATTATGCGTAAAAGTGGGTTAATCCATTATCATGATTTTTCTGATTAAACATTTTGATGGGACTAACCCATTTGGATCGAGAATGACTGCCACTTCCTGAACTCTGTAGTGACACTAACACCAGTTAGTGTGTTTGCTTGTAAATCGAGACATTAACTGTCTAAGTACTCCATGCATTATTCAGGAAATACTGGAGAACTGAAACAGTCACATTTTTTGTACCTTTTTGACATAAAGTGACTGACAGATGAAACGCAATTGATGTGGACGATAAAATTGAATGATATTTGATTGTGACTGATCTAAACGAATCAACGTGTTACTAATCAAAGGGTTTAAGTGTTGTTGTGGTTGTCTGTTAGTCTCCTTATTTATGGCACGTATTCCTACAGGTGGCCTGTACAAACTGGAAGAGATTCATGTATATGCTAAAACATGACCAGCTGTCTGTTGATCCCAACAATATAACTGATGATGTACATGCTGTTACAGCCCTTAACTACCTATGGAAGTTTCCAAAGGAAGAAATTGAGGTCAGTTCATATGTTGATCATATTTCAACAAAACTTCCTTCAGTGAGCAAGATCTGTTTACATTACATCCACGAAGTTGAGTTGTTGTTGCATTCAGACTAAGAATGTAACAATACACTCAACACACTCAACAAATCTCTCTTATTTCTTGACCCACAGGCAAAGCTGAAGAACTACACCAAGTTCATGTTTGTCAGGGATCCATTCGTCCGTGTAATTTCTGCATACAGAAATAAATTTGAATGGATAACCCAAAAGTACTACCTTAAATACGGTCGAGAAATGCTACAGCGCTATGGAAACTGGTCTAATCCACCAGAGACAGCTGAAGAGCTCCTAGCTATAGACAAGCGTGTTACATTTGACAACTTTGTGCAATACCTGGTGGACCCACGGAGTGAGGAAAACCGATTCTTTGATGAGCACTGGAGACAAGCGTATCGCATGTGTCATCCCTGTGTCGTACAGTAAGGACACGTTTGTCAAAATAACTGACTAACAAAAACCACACACACACACACACATTCAAAACTGCTTTATTCTAGATTAAATTTGGTGTTTAAATTCAACTATAATTGTAATAATAAATAATAAAAGGGTTTCCTAAATGTTGTAGAAGTGACATAATGGGAGCTTGGGGGCCATTTAACATTTTTAAAATAAACATGAGTCACCTATTATGAGTATGAGTGTGTTTAAAATGCACCATAACATATGTCATATATAAATCATGAATCATCATCTCTCCGTCTCTCAGTGATGGAGTGGCTATCTAAAGCACTAATGCACCAATGCATGTGCGGAGCTGTAAACTTCCACCGCAAGGGTTGACTGGTGTTACAGTCAACAGCCTTGAGTGTAAAAATGTGTAAAAATGATTAAGTTCAGTTTCATTATGTGTAACAAAATAATACTGGTATTTAATAATTGCCTCTCACAGCACCGGTATCCTGCAGTTTGTGTTAAATTGTACGTGAATTGTTACTGAAACTAGCTTAGCGTGACACAGCGCCACCTTGAATATTTTTCAGCAGCCACCGCTGACTGTAACTTTATTTTTTATCATATTTCCTAGGTATGATTTTATTGGACATTTGGAGAATTTGGAGGAGGATACTAAACAACTGTTTGAGCTCCTACATCTGCAGAATGACATGAAGATTGCTGATGCTTTTCCAAATGTGACTACAACAAGTGTTCTTTTGGAATGGTTCAGAACGGTGTCTCAAGAGGATAGAAGGAAGCTTTACAAGCTCTACGAGCCAGATTTCAAACTTTTCGGATACAGAAAGCCAGAGGAACTCTTTGAAACTGAAGACCAAGACAGAGCTCTGTGAAAGTCTTAATAAGAAAAAGTCAACTGCATGCACTGTTACTATTTAAACCGTCAAAGGGTTGTGTTTGGTTTATGGGTTATTTTTGGTACGTCTGGCTCTGCTTGGAACTACTTTGGGATAAAATGACCTGGATGACTGAGAACCTACACAGACAATCATGATTGTAATTAACTATGACAACTCATGAATAATCCAGATAAACTAACATAGCTAACAAAATAGGTAACTCTCTGACCAAAGTTAATTTTTTTTGTTACGTTTTCACATAAAATGTGGACTGGGATATTTTTGGGGTAATAGGGATGTGTTCTTGGTTTAAGTGTTCATGTGTGAATACTTTAACAGGATTTGTGGAGAATATTTTAATAAATACAGAGCTGTTATCTTGTTCTGTTGTGGACGAAGTAAAAATCAGTGAATAAAACCACCCTGGTATTAATTATAAACAGGTTTTACCTGAAAGTTGGCTTCCTTCGGTTATTGTACGATGACCAAAAAAAAAAAAAGCCTTCTATTCTAGGTGGCAGTCTCCCCACAGAAATACGTCCCTGGCCTCTTCATCAGCAGGATTGGAGGAACGTCACACCCAGTTTTGAAATGAGTCATTCAAAGCAGTATCACGTCTTAGGTTATTAGCTAGGGCAGGTATGGCCAACCTGTGGCTCGGGAGCCACATGCAGCTCTTTGCCCAGTTTGATGCAGCTCTGACATTCATGTGAATTTATTATCTGTGTTTTTTATGCTATGTGAAACTAATACCAATGGGCATTGACACAAATTACTTAGGGAAAAATCAATTCGCACAGATGAAAAGACGTACACAGGAAGTTTTTTAAAAGTAGGAGAGTTTTATTCTATTTTTTAAAGGGATGGGGAAGTTCACATGTGCACATGTATATTATGGGTCTCTTTGCAGTAACACGGTAAAAATTGAGGCTCTTGACTGGTTGGCCACCCTCGTGCTAGGGCATACCAATACTGAATTCTGGGCCAGGCCCATGTTTTTTTTATTGTGTTATGCATTTCCCCTTGTGTGCCAAAGAAACATTACTGAACTACTGAACTGCAGGCTTTCAGCTGGGGAGCAGAGCGACTGAAAGCTCTGCTCACCATGGTGGTGAGACAGGCGGAGGGGACAGTCAGGTGAATGGAGGAGGATGATCTAAGGGAGCGGTAGTAGTAACCGAACGATCTGGCCAAAAATTGACCCAGCGGACAAGAGCGTTCAGGACCATATTCACCATGCCTTGGCGTTAGACATGATGCAGTTCCAACAACACTTTTAAGAACCAGTGCAAGGACTAAGCATTTGGCGGACTGGCTCTCAGCCCCTTCCTACCAGCCTGGACAACAGATGTGGTTATTGGCCAAGGACATCCCTCTCTGGGCGCAAACTCGTAAGTTGAACATTGTCCTTATGAGGTGGAGAGGGTGGTTAACCCCTCCTCTGTCCACTCTCACCCCCCCTCCCCCCAATTAGTAGATGACCATCCTGCCTACAAGGTTTGGCACTTGCTGGATGTGCACAGTAGGGGCAGGGGTTGGCAGTATCTCATTGAGGAGCATTCTTAGGTTTCCCATTCCCTCTCCTGGATCCCTCCCTCAATAGGGAGTTTCATAGAGCCCACACTGAGAAGCCTATGGAACCAGGAGGCCACCCATGGGGGGGGTACTGTCAGGATTTTGTGTTGTGTTTATGTTAGAACTTCCTTGTTACGCCACTGTGATTCTGTTGAGAGGTTGGCTGTGAGCTTGATAGCTGCTCGTACCGGCACTGACTAGGCACTGATTGATTGAACATCATCAGCAAAGACTACAAGAGCTCCAGTCCGCAGACGATTCAGTGCCAGATCGTTTCCACGTTCTTAGTGGTAAATAGTTGGTTCACTGTTACAAACACTCTCTGTGTTTGTAACCGTAATCCATGATGTATTCCGTGATCTATTCCTCTGTTGTCCCAGATTTCTTCACTGTATCACTGTTTGTTACACTGCGCAAGAGACACTGTGTCCTGCATTCAGGTCTGCTCTGTGAGCAACGTAACAAGGCTGGCATTTGGGGCACGTTAGTTTTCCTATTAGTTATTGTGCTATTTAAACTTAAGGAAAGTTTAATTGTGCATATTGAAAACACTGTGTGTGTTGTTGAGAAGGTGTTGTCTCTTGAAATTTGTCCTGCTTTTATAGATACTTTGATAACATTCCAAGCACTGTTCTGTTGTAACTGAGTTCATCATCGGGTGTGTACACACACACCTTTTCACACCTAGTGGTTCCACGCTGCTGGATTTAAACCCCAGTTGCCACTCCTCTCTACCTCACACTTCTTTTTACACTAGGAAGTCGCTCACTAAGAACTAAACTAAGGGCATAGTCACTTGCTTGGTAGTGAAGAAGCAACATCTCTCTCTTTCTCTCTTCACGCACAGACTCTTGCATAAACACACACTAACTTTATCACCACACATTTGTGTTGTTTGTTGTTAGTAATTTATGTATCTAACTACTAGTGCACATCATATCAAGACACACACTGGGGCATAATCAACCTCAGCGGGGAACTTCCTAGGGGAGAGTGTCTAGTGGTAATGGCCGAAACACCCAAGATCCACTACTGATGAGGTGTCTCACAATAAGTTATTACAAAGTTTTTAGAAACATTTATCTAATCCCAAATAGTCTTAGCTTGGTAACTATTCCCCTGCCTCAACCCCATGCCGAAAGGAAAATCGCCCTTGAGGTAAGTTAGCACCCCTAGTGACAGTCAGGCAGCAATGCCCAGCAGGCAGACCATCAGCCTGTATCTTCATATACAGTAATACAAATTGGGTAGAGCATGACTTGATGTCAGTAATAATTATTCATTAATAATTGTATGTGTATGTTATCATAAGTATTAATTAATAACTTCTGTTTATTATATTAATGATTTTTAAAATAATGCTGATGGGACCCTTCAATGAAGTGAGCATCAGCAGTGAGAATCCTGCATCAACCGTTACTGAAAAAAGTAGCATCATTATTGTTTATTTCAACATAAAGATAAGGAATCAAAAGACGTATCGAGTTTTAAACGACAACAACAGGTTTATTGCGCTCCAGCCACTTTAACTGTGGAGGGGCAGCTGTGAGTGAGTGAGGGCTGAAGCAATGACGTTGAAGCGTAATCTTCGAAAAGCATCCTATGTGTCCCTCTAGCGTCAGTAATGCAGAACATCAGATCATGTTTTCAACTTACATCCACAAAACGGTCAAGAGTAATGCTATCTACAGTATACCGACCGTACTAACCTTTTTGGTTACTTACCTCCTCTTGGTGCGGGGTTCTTTTTTGTTACAAAGAAAGACCAGTACCTACGCCCGTGTATTGATTACCGGCGACTGAATGAAACTGCTGTCAAGAACAAATATCCGTTGCCTTTAATCAATTCTGCTTTTGAGCCGCTGCACCAGGATGTCATCTTCACAGATCTCAGGAATTATCTGATTAGGAGCAAAAAGGGAGACCTTTTTACTGCTTCTATAAATTAACTTGTGGTCAATATAATTCGTTTGGAGTTTTTTTTTTTTTTTTTTGTCTGTTTGTTTTTATTAATAATGTTTCAAAACAGTAAAACAACATAGTTAGTTGAATAAATATTAAATATAACATAAACATTCACCACATTATTTAAGTTACTGACCTAATTCAACAGTGGTCCAGTTTGTTGGTTCTCATAGATCACAATTAGTGAACTGGAGATCACCTGAGTGCAAGTAAATGTGTGTCAGCTGGTTGGAATTCAAAGACAGTCGTGTGTGTTACATGCAGGCTGTGGCTCACCGTTACTCATACTGCCGTTACACCTTAAAGCCAAACAGTTCAGTTGAATCCATCATTAAAATATTCAACAAGCATTAATGTGATTGTAGTGCGTTGGACAAATTTCCCTCGGTAACTATGACTCCTCCATATCAAATTACCTGGTGTTTGCCCAAATGAATACTGAAAAATATGGATATTAGAATTAAGTTATATGGTTTGATGAGACAGAATCTGAGCTTTTTGGCCACCAGACTACACATCACGATTTGTAAGGACCAGGTCGTGCCATAGTGCAGATGTGCGGCTGGGTGTGTCGCCATCTGCTGGAAATGAAGATGCTGTATCTGGCGCCGTCATCTCGTTCTTAGTATTAAAAAATAAAGTGTTTCTGGACAATGACCTGGACTGGACTATAAGCAAGTGGACCAGAGCCAGGTCTAATTTTATTATCTTTACAATTCTTATCTTCAGGATCTTTCAGTGTTTGCAGGGCGATGCAGAATGGTATTACGAGGCTGTGGTGGACAGTGCCTGTATGTGCTCTGCTCAGGAAGCAACCTAAGGGCAAAGGATACTACCAGACCCAACAAACTGATCAGGAAGGCCAGCCAGGTTGTGGGTGAAGATTTGGACTCTGAGTTTGGTGTTGGAGAGAACCTTGTAAAAAATGAGGACAATATTGGACACTTCACATCCTCTCCTCAGTAGATATTTGATTTTCAAGAATTCTCAGAGCACTTTACAGTTCCTTATCATTCTATAATTTTCAATTCTATTATGCATAATATTCATTCCATTTATTTATTCAAACTTGTAAAGATAATTGTAAAGATGTGACTCCACATGTTTCTGGTTTCAGTATTTTGACATTTCTGCTTCTATTTTTGAAGACAAAATATGAAGCAGACCCTTTGTCAGTGATATTTCTACACTTCCATTTTCTTTTCGCAGAAAGATTAAAAACTTCAAACTTGACACTGGTCCCCGGACCAGGGGTTTGGGACCCCTGGTCCAGAGGTAATACTTCCAAAGGGCGAGAGAAAACGGGATATATATCGCAACACACAATACATTTATATGTACAATATATTTTGACATGAAATACTTTTTACAATCTTTTTCAATATTCTAATTTGTGAGCCTGTGAGTTGTTTGTATGTGAAGAAATGCAGTGTTACGGGCAGAGTAGCAGACAGATGCAGGACGCCAGGTTTATTTTTTAAATATTTTATTCAATCCGTTGAGAATCAACAGATGTCCACGTGAGCTCCATTAGGGCTGTAAACCTTTGTTGACAACTAATTTGGCATTTGTCATTTCTGTTAATAGTCTTCTTTTAGCATGTGTAGTTCAAATTAACAAAAGCAAAAGAAACTAAAACACTAGCATTTACTTTCTTTCTGGCATAGTGCCATGCATATGATGTCAACTGTAAAAAGGATGCTGCCATTCTAACCCTTCAATCCTTCACTGAAAAGTCTTCATTAAATTATCAGTACTATATCATTCTTGTATCTATATAGATGTTCAAGATATCATCTAGTAGAGTGGCAATCATGGAAGCAGATGTATAGCAACTTCAGTTCACACCACAGATTTCACTCTACTCAAAGAGTTTAATACCATTTTGTACAACATTTAAAATGTACCTAAAAAAAAAAGTACAGTGAGACTATACATTTTTGGACCAGTGGTCCAGAAAGCACTGTCAAGCAAACTTACCTGTTTCATCTGAAGAACTCCAGTAGCAGTAGTCGTGTCACTTCCCCAGATTTGAGAGTAACTAGGAGTATTACATTTGAGAGTACTTTGGGGGACGGGGGGAAGCAAGGAGGGTAACGGTGAACAATGACGAGTGGGGTCTACAGGTTGTAAAACGATTCATCAGATTTGGATGGCTGGTGTTTCTAAATATATATTTAATATAGAGGCAAAGGGCATGATTTGGAGCACATCGGTGTACATCACAGCACAGATCGCTTTCGTAACACGACATTGGGCAGAGTTACGGTCTAACCTACTTTTTAATTTACAGTTTTAAAAGAACGGCACACAGACGGTTTAATTTAGATGAGAAAGTTTTAAAATTAAGAGAACAACGTGCAACCTCAAGTCAAGGTCGGATATAATTGAGTTCAGTGTTATCTGCAGTCACATGAATCGACTTGAGCTAAATACAAACCACATTAAAACATAAATTATAAAGAAAAATTACACTATAAAAACATTCTTACTCAGATTTCCATTGTTACTAAAGCAACAGCAC
The DNA here is from genome assembly GCF_000523025.1 of Cynoglossus semilaevis. Lineage (NCBI taxonomy): Eukaryota > Metazoa > Chordata > Actinopteri > Pleuronectiformes > Cynoglossidae > Cynoglossus > Cynoglossus semilaevis. The sequence continues at coordinate 32,625,461 of NC_024307.1, forward strand.
AATTATGAATTAAAAACAGTCGGAGAAAAAGAAATGTGTTAAACTTGTACGATATGCTAAAGTTCTCCTAAAGTCATAACACAATGAGACGAGGACGTCGCATCTCAAGGAAACGTTACGCGCTCAGCCGCAGACAGGAAGCAGAAAACGTCACGTGTTTCAGGATGCAGCGAGCGGCAACGCAGGGGGATGACAATCCTGAAAAAAGAGCACATAACACAAATGAACTGTCTGCGACTGTTGTTTCAACTGGCTCTGTTCCTGCGACCTATAAGGATTTCACTTTTTTGAGATTCGCTTTTAAGTAAATTAACCTGAACAGTCGCGGAATGGTTTTTTTTAGTTCAATTCCAAATCTTTGCCACATACATGCTTTCCTTACGATTTCAAAAACAGAAACGTTTACTATTTTAAGTCTTTTTAACCCTATTACTTTTCAGAGTAGAGATTAACACTCATCTGTGTCAGACCTATTCTCACCTTCACATGATGCTGTGTGCTTAATAAGCATAGCGTGCTGGTGGAGGCAGAGGCAGCCGCTCTGCATAAGGGTCTCTGGCACGTGGAACACCATATGCCGGGACACGGGTAATCGGCGCAACATGTGAGCGATCGTAGGAATAGCCATTGCTGGCAGGTGGCAGTGGCGCATTAGGTGGTCTCCTAAGGGGACTGCGATCTCGGGCGTAGTACGAGGACGGAGGCGGCGGAAGGGGACGACGGTCATACGGGTCGAGGGCGGGCGCCATTAGCCGCTCTCTGACAACAGCCGATGGGGGAGGGGGCGGGGGAGGAGGAGGGATACCACTATGTTGATCCTCATAGGAGGTCATGCCATACGGACGTGTTCTATACTTCTCATAGTAATCTACTACACCATATTGATCCCTCTCACCCTCATAGGGATGGTCAGGATATGGTGCTCGCCTAGGTGGAGGGGGCGGCAGTGGAGGGGCAGGATAACCTGGGGGAATATGGCTCGGGCGACCTCTCATATAGCCAGGTGGAGGAGGCGGGTGACCCTCCCCTGGATAAGGTGGGGGCCAGTAGCCACCTCTATCTGGGGGAGGAGGAGGAGGGTAGTCGTCCCTTTCGTCATATCTGGGACGGCTCTTGGATAGCTGGACATGGATGCGTTTATCTATAAATTTGAAAAACAAAATAATGTGGTTTACACCGAGTTAAATTCCACTAGAATGTGTCACACAATGAAATCCCCAGCAAACCTTTGAATTCGGTGTTGTCCAGTCCCTTGATTGCATCCATGGCCTCATCAGAATTGCTCATATGCACAAACGCAAAATTTTTGACAATCGCACATTCTGTAACTGTACCATACTCTTCAAAGAGAGCGCGCAGCTCCTCTTTAGAACCCTTCTCTACATTTGCTACATGCAGTTTCACAGGGCCTTGGTTCTTCCCATGACTGGCCTCCACGTTAATTTGTGTCCCATGAAGCTTGTAAAGATGGAGATTTTTAATGGCTTTGGTGGCTGCTTTGCGGTCATCCATGTGGACAAAGGCGTAGTTCTTGATGATGGAGCATTCTGTCACAACGCCGTACTGGCAAAAAAGGCCTCTGATCTCGTCCTGCTCTGCCTCACGGGGTAGGTTTCCCACGAATATCTTTACCATCTTTGTGATCTGTTAGAAAGCAGTTGTAAACATTTACACTGTTAGGCAACATTAAGAAAACAGTAAAACTAAAAGGCGCCAACATCAACAGCGCTATTGCTCCAAATGAATGGGTAGGGAGGTCTGTTTTACTGCCCCCAACCACAAAATGGCGCACAGCATTTTTTATTGAAGCATCAACACCTCACGTCTGATAATTAATCAGACTTAATACAGAACACCTTATTATATAACATTAAACGGCGCACGAGCTAATATGAACCCAGGTCTACAAACCTACAAGGCACTAATTAAACTAAATTTCAAGAATTTAGGTGTGCAATGTATTAGCTACGGTGAGCTATCTAGACAATGTATGCATTTAAACAAGGCGCTGCGGTGAAACAGGAAAAAATACGGTAGAAGAAATTAATTATCAAAACAATATTCCTAATAGATTTCGAATAACAAACGTTTATTATACAAAGAGGGTTCTTTACCTTATCAATAGTAAATCACGGGGAACAATTAAGTGCTGCGCTGTTCCACGCACGTATAGCAACAACGATTTCTTTTCTGTTTCCGGTACCCGTTATGCCCTTGCTGCCTTCACGTACCAGACCAAACTCGGATTTTGAGGACACCATTCAAAAATTCAAACTACATTTAGATGTATGCATTTAGCAGACGCTTTTATCCAAAGCGACTTGCGAAATCCTTTATATAAAATTAACACCCCATTACCATCACTAATTTAGTAGGGAAGTGTATGACAATTGTTGTCATCACGTTTGTTATATTTTTAAAAACAATTAAGGTAAAGCTCTACAAATTTATCATACGTAACGTGATGCAACAATGTCTATGTACTTTCGCTTTGTTTGTTTGGGGGACTTTAAACGTTAGACATATTAAATTAAATTAAAAGATTTATTACTTCCCAATACATTATTTTGTCTTCTATTCTGTCTATGTTCCGTTTTATTAAAGTTTTATGGTCCAGTTGAATTGATTCGATTAAAATCTAAAGGATAAAAGCAAGAAATCAACAAAACTAAGGTTAAACTGATCTTAATGAGCTCTGTTGTTTTGATTGTCTTAAGCAATGATTCGTTTTTGTATTTCTATTGTTTTTGTTTTCAAATGAAAAAATATACTTTCGGAGCACTCATACAACCACAGCGCACTAAAAAGGGCTTGGTAGTTGTTTTAGAGTTCATGTCGAATCTGCTGTCTGCAGATTTTAAAAAAAATCAATGCTCTAATGACATTCATTTACTCTCACATGGGTACCTTTTCGACCAACTGTCAAAGTCACGCATCCGATACGTGTTTGTAAATACACCACAAATGTGAAAGTATGAGGTAACTACTTTAGTCTAAATTTTCATCACTCGGGACTTTTCGGATCTGTGGTGCTACATTCACTTGCACACGTAAAATTGTGTTTTAGACAATAAATAGCTAATGTTTAATTTTGGTGACTGCTTTTTTTTAATGTCACATTGATTTTGTCACTTATCATAAAGTCAGTCAAGCATAATTAATGTCACATTGATTTTGTCACTTATAAAGTCAGTCAAGCATACATTAAAGTATTTGTGTTTCCAATCGTAATAGGTTGAACGGTTTGAAGATTTTTCAACTTTTTGTAAGCAAAAACAAAGAAAACTTGATTTTGATTTATTTCAATTCACTCTCTCCACATTATATTAGTAGGTGTATTTAAAATTCGTTAAATACGTTTTCTAATACTAAGAGTGTTAAAAAATCAAATAAATTAAATAAATCTGGTAGCTGTAAATGGCCTTTCCCCCCTTTCTATTCCCCACCACATCACTTTGGATTTAGAGTATAGTGTACATGAACGTACCATCGTCACGGCTGGGTCTTGTGAGAAGGGGCAGGACAAAACTTTACGCTTTCATTTCTTGCGTCAGGGTTTTTCCGTCAGTTGCCTTAGAGCTGCATGTGGAATGTGGAAAGGAAACACTCTGCCTGGATATACACAATATAATCAACACAGAGGTAAAGCGCATTGATTTATTGGTAATATTTGTTGTATAACTAACGTTAAAGTGCAAAATAATGTAGTCTAAAATGCATTTTTGCAATGTCTCCTATTATGGTTGATGTGTTTCTCATCCTGAAATAATTTTCTCAGGACCATCATTTCTCAGTATTCCATCATGAATGCTTCTGAGACGATGGAGACAGAAGAGGATCTCCTGACATGTCTCCACATCAAACTCTTTCACCCTCGACAGAGTTATATGGCCGTGTATGGAGGATTGCCCTTAAAAGACAGAATACGACACTCAGCCGATGAACCTCTCAAGTTTGGCCGTGATTCCCAGGCCTGCACATACACCCTCAGTGACCCTCGGGTGTCCCGTAAACAGCTGGCCCTCCATGCCTACCGCACACCCCGCAGCCCAGACATGCTGTTTTCCATTCAGAACCTGAGCCAAAAGGGGCGACTGTTAGTTAACAATTCAAGTCTGGGCTACCTGGAGAGGATGGATCTCCCAGAAAAAGTCCTCATCCGGATAGGGGATTATGAAATGCTGATCACCTGGGAGTCTGGTGAGGCCAAGGCAAGTTTCGAGGTAGAGTTCGAGATCCTGTCAGTGTCTCTTACCAAGGACACATGTCCGTGTGTTCCCACCACAACACCAGTTATGGATACTGGCTCAGGTTTTCCTGACGGTAACCCTGCTGAGCTGATGTCATCTGGCCCTCTGGAGATGGACGAAACACTCGCATGTTTTTCCTAATGAACCTGCCTTATCTGACTGTTACATACATTCCATTCATTTTTTCCCCTGCAGGTTTAGGCAATATGTAGAAACATTAGATGCCATAGAGACTTATACAACCACTATTTGTAATGTGAGTGTTTTTACTAATATATTAACATGTATTTAATTTTCTATATATTAACAAGCTGTGAGTTTGTGAACTACAAATACTACATGTTTGGAAGCTGTTATTATTCCCTCTATCCTGTGGTGCATAAACAGGTTTTTGGTAACTCTTTTGTGTCTGAATCCTCCTTATCAGCTAACATTCCAGCGAAATAAAACCCTCTCATTGGTTTATGTTTGACCAAACAAAGAGTCTGGTTAAAAGTTCCAGTGTGTTTTACGTGGGAATTGACCTCTAGTTGCAGTTAAAGATGGGGTTTAGAACAATCCATGTAGACCAATTACAAATAGGAACTGTCAGGAACTATTTTACAATTAGCAGAAAAGAATGTAAGTTTTGTGGTTAAAAAAAATACTTGGGAAAAAAATGGGTTTTAGTAAAAGAATGTAAGTTTTGTGGTTAAAAACTGTTTTTAAAAAAATACTTGGGGAAAAAAAGGGGGTTTTAGTTACGGTATATAACACAATGAGACTTAGAACTCCAACTGTATGACTAAAATAAACAAGTTTCACCTCACCTCAATAAAATTGCAATGCAGCTATTAAACCCCACCCAAAATTTCCTGGCACCGTGTGACAGTGTCATCCTCATTTTTCTTGAGATAAGATAATCTCTATCAATCATCAACAAATGTCATTGTCAACAACACAGTCATTAAAGTAAAATAAGTTTCTGCCATTTTCTTTACCATAACCCTGACAAACAGCGCTTATGATTTTTGTCAAAAGTGTAATGGAGTCCCTTATTTGTCCAACAATGGGGAAGTTTATAGTATGAGTGTTACAGTGTGGTTCCTCTGAGAAATAGTGTCATTTCAACACCAGCCCCCTTGAACCTGTATTTTGTTGTGCTATCAAAAACCATCATCTGCATCACGTGCATATTTGTGCATAACATGTGTGCACATATAAGACACACTAGAAATCTAGGCTTTATAATACACAAATCCAGCTTTTCACACAAATCATGATTTGAGAAATTTGTGAGCAAGACACATTTTAAGCAACAAAAAGGATTGATGAGCAAGAAAGGGTTTTCAAGACTGTTCAAACAGGTCTTGAAATCCCTTGGGCTAAAATATTAGGTAATAAAAATCTACTCAAAATGCATGATACAACGTGGGTTACCAAGTCATCACTGTCCTACCCTTTTGATCAGATCTTGTCATAAACTGTAGAATGACACTATAAATGCACTTTGTTAAGCCATTGAGCTTTCAGCTTTTGTACAATTAAAGGTTTACCACTGAACCTCAAACACTATTGATAGGTCACCTGGGACATAACAAATATGCCATGTAGGCAAGATTTACTGCAAAGTTGATGCGCAGAGTGATTCATTCTACACTTTTTTTTAAACTTGTATATTGCCCCACACACCATCAAAGGATGATTTCTAATGGCCTTCAGTGAAAGCAGTTTCAGTATCTGACCAACATGGATTATCAGCACAACATTTAACAAAGGTCAGTACAAAAAGCTGTCGCTCAAGGAAGGAAAACTGTTAGTGATAGGGTGTTTTCGAAAAGCCTGATGACACAGCTGAGTTCGCAAAACTGTATGACTTCCCTTTTACTTTGTTTGCAAAATCCAAATATCCAACATGAAAAAAAAAGCAAGAAAGGCTTTTTTTAAAGAAACTTTATTACTCAAAATAGTTAAGAATTATATGAAAAAAATATAATGATAACCCTAAGTGGAACAGATGAGTCCAGAAACTGTCCCCCTCCACCCCCCATTCCCCAGTCAAGTTTAACCAAGACAAAAAAAAAAATCACCCACACCATTAAGTGGTAGGAGTGATTGCAAAAATATTCCCTTACCATCGACCGAACCAGAGAGATATGCCATGGACTGAACCGGACCATTTCACCACCTGTACAACCATGAGAATTCAGTTGAATTAGACAGTGCTCATTTTAAAACACCAGTAAAAAGACAAAGTCCTACCTTTCACTTCATGGTGTTAAAATAAACAAGGTCCTTGGACTCAATTCAACATATGACCTGCAACAGATAGAGATAACATGGAATGTCAACATCTGCTTGGTCAATATTTTTACCAGTTTGATTATAAAACTGCCAAGTGGTTAAATTCAATGTTGCAGCTCAAAAAAACCCAAAACAAAACAAACATCAATTTCACTTTTTCACTTCACTTGCATAAATAGAAAGTACATCAGACAACAACCACTTTCGATGCATTTTTTTTAAATATATAAAAGTCTAATTTCTACTTAATATTGTGGGGTGAATGCACACTTAAAATGAAATCTGTGTGATAATTGAAAATGTAATTGTAAGTGTAAGTGTAAAATATAGAAAAATGTTATAATACATACCTGTTCTGCAGGACGATGAACATCTTCCAAGGATGACTTACCATGAGCTGGTGCCTTCAGCATGGTCTAAAAGCTACAAAGAGCAAAGATACGAAAAACACCAACACTAAATGCAAATTTTTGGTACAAATACAAGACATTCAAGTTCAAAGTTAGTAACAGCCATAAAATGTGTAGGAGTGAATCCCCAATTTCAATCATTATGGTTGGCCCTGTACACCGGTTTGTTAATCTACGTTACAGATTAACTCTTCCACGACGATTTATGGGCCAATGTACAGCAAACCAAGAACGTCTTAAGAATGCAAAGGACGGAGGAATAAGGTTTGAATTGATGTACAAAAGCTATGGAAATAGATAAAAGAATCATGCATTTGCACTGCAGTGGCTCCTCACTTGCCTTGTTGCGAAGGCAAAGACAAACTGATGCAGGTTTTTAGTGGACCTAAAACTGGCTGCTGCGCACAATGAACACGAGCGGAACAACTTCATAGCATCTGTCGAGCTAATAACTCATGAGCGTAAGGGGTGGATCAGCGGAATATAGGTTAAACGCCGGAGTGTCATTGCATGCACCTGGCCTCGTGAACATCCATTTGTTGCATGATGCGGCTATGAAGCCCTGGCAGTGGAATAAGTTGACAGTTAAAACGCAATATTTGGTTTCAGTTGTTTATTAAAAAGCGTTCCAATGAAAAGCAAGTTGTGAAGTAAATAAAATCATACAATGAGTTACTGAGGTCCTATTCTCGCAAGAATAGATAACACAAGGTAGAAAAAGAACAAACTCACACTGAAATTTGATTTGTCATGCTAACATGTGTCGCAAACTTAGGATTATACAACCTGCCACACCAAGTTCTACACTGAAGCACTTTTCAGCTCAGCTTTTCTGTTGATGGGATCAACAACAGTGTCTGCAAACAATCTTCCCATGTTACAAGGTCTAGTTAAACTTCCAGGGGCCCGGTTCATTTAAAAGATTTAAAGATAGACTGTGCACTTTGTGTAGCCCTGCGTCACACAAAAGAGTAAACACCTAAGCCAGCAAACTAATCTATTAAGGAAATAATGTCTTCGAAGATTTTTGACAGTGACAGGCAGAGGGAAAGAAAAGCATAAAACAATTCAGGAAAAAAAAAAAACGTTAACTGTAGACAAGGAAGCGTATGTTTTAAATACGGGGTTGTCCGCAAAACAGTATCTTCCAGTAAGTCTCAGGAGAACGCAACGCAATCCGCCAAAGACGAGAGGGGGGTGTATAGCGCCACGTGCATCAGCAGACGACGACGGCGGCGATCTTGTCATATTCTAAACCTGAAAAGAAAGCACACACCACATGTCAAGGAGCGCATTTTATTCAGGGATCGCGCAAGACTGATCTCTGACGATAAAGCAGCATATTTTAGGATATTACCAGAAGTCTGGATTGTTAGTTTGTCATAGTGAATGAAGGTAAGTTGCATAACCGAGGAGCTTGGAATGATTCATGTGATTCTCGCCCTAACATTGATTTCTGTTTTTTCAATTGTTTACGTGTCCTATTATTGAATCCTTCAACCGGTGCAAAAGTCCGATTTGGCACGTCATGCCAACATCTTTAAATTCTTACCTTGTCTGGCAGTTAGGTGCCTAGTAGTCTGCATAGCGTGGAGGAGGCGGCGGAGGTGGCACCCTGTCCGAATAAGAGTCCCTGGGCCTGGGGGCTCCATACAAGGGCGTTCTAGACATTGGAGAGATTCTGGCACGCTCATAGGAGAAGCCATTTCCCGCAGATGGAGCAGGTGGTGGGGGTCTCCTGATTGGGCTTCTGTCTCGTGTCATGTAGGATGGTGGTGCCAGTGGGCGCCGCTCATATGGATCAAGGGACCCCATTCCAAGGCGTTCTCTAACCAGGGCTGAAGGGGGAGGGGGAGGAGGAGGAATTGCTCGTCTGTCATCATAAGGACGAGCTCTGTATTTTTCATAGTAATCCACCACTCCATAGCCATCTCTCTCGCCATAGCCGTGATCAGGATAAACTGGGCGCCTCGGAGGAGGGGGCGGTGGAGGGGGAGGAGGGTATGCAGACATGCGGCTTCTGTAAGGATGCTCCGGTCCCATACTTGGATAACGGGGAGGATAATAGCCTCCCCTAGGTGGAGGGGGTGGATAAGGCTCCATTTCAGGTGCTGCTCTGGGTCTGCTTTTAGAAATTTGAACGTGAATGCGCTTTCCTGGTAAGATAGGAAACAATACCTCTTAACTAGATGCACATACACATGAGCATCAAGAGAACAGCGCAACAAAATATTCACTAACCTTTAAATTCGGTGTCATCCAGGCCTTTTATTGCATCCATTGCCTCATCATAGCTGCCCATATGTACAAAGGCAAAATCTTTAACAATGGCGCATTCTGTGACCATGCCATATTCTTCAAAAAGCGCACGGAGGTCATCTTCTGACCCCTTTTCAACGTTGGCAATGTGCAGTTTGACAGGGACTTGGTTCTTCCCTCTGCTGAGTTCTACATTGATAGGTCTGCCGTTCAGCTTGTGGAGATGGAGCTCGCGAATGGCTTTAGTGGCAGCCTTACGATCTTCCATATGGACAAAGGCATAGTTTTTATATTTGGCGCATTCTGTCACTGTGCCGAACTGAACAAACAAGGCTTCAAGTTCGTCCTTCTCGGCATCCTGGGACAAGTTTCCAATAAAAATTTTCACCATGCTTGCTCCAATATCAGTCTGTGGGGGGGAAAAATATACGAATTAACACAGCCCCCCATGTCGTCACAGACCACTGCGAGCAGATCGTTAATGGCTAACACCATTGTATGTAAATGGAAACTCGGAGGGAAAACATGCATTTAGCAGAGATCAAATGACCTAAGCAAAGCATTCATATCCACCGTGACCTCATTTTTTAATTTAAGATCAATTTAATGTTAGTGTTATTCCCAAAATATACTGTGTGAACTTCCTGGCCTGGCCCGTTTGAATGGCATCTGTTAGCAGGCTAACGGTAGCTAACAGCCATTTTGTTAGCAGGGTACGAATAAAAACCAACCACGAGAGTCAATTACGCCAAAGGGTGGTTTAATTTGAAATTGTGGAGACTAATAATGTTCTTTACATCGTTGTAGGTAGACGGAAACTGTATTTTAAATAAATACAAAATTATACTCACGTACAGACGCGGAACCCTGAAGCCGAAACTTTGAGTTCACGAACAGGAAATGCCGGCTTAGCTATGTACACTAGGATGTTATTCTGATTGGTTGGCTGACATGTCAATCAAAGGCAGATGGAACTCGACTGAATACAGGTATTACTTGTTTTGTAAGTAAACTAGCACAAAACACTAAGCTATTAGCCTAGAAAATGTACAAGAAGTATTTGGGAAACTATTATATGTTATATTAAGATCTAATTAAATGTTGAATAAAGTTTCGTTATTAGGATCTGCAGTTTTGTTTTAAAGTAGCTGTGTTATAGTGGTCACGTTTAAACTAAATGCTAAATTATTGCCTGATACCAGCTGGTCACAAGACCCTCCGAACTCGTCCTTTTATGTTTTATGCTTTGTTCTCAAAATACGTAATAATAATAATAAAAATAATTAACCCGAGGGATACTCCGTAAAACTAAACATTTTAATAATAGCAGTAATACACATATTTTGTAAATCGAGCTCTATCTATGTGTTTATTATAATGTATAAAAACACATTGATAGGTCGAGATTCTTGTAATCCAGGTGCGTAGAGTGTAGCACCATCTTGTGGTCAAGTTTCATATGGAGCTTAACAACAAATATATTAAGTAGTGATTTCTTCCACCTCTGGCCATAGCAAAGCAAAAATGTTTTATTATTTTATCCTCTTCTGAACACATGATTTTTCATCTAATTAGCTTTAATGAGCATCACAACCTGGTGTTACTTTGCTCACAAAATATTTTTTTAAATACACACAATAGGTTATAACAAGATAATCCTGCCATTGTATATTGTGTTTGCCCTGCCATTCGTTTCACATAAATGTCGTTTTGGTATATTTTCCATAAAACAACTCTGATTAATGCAGATATTTTTGTAACAATCATGTCAAAAAACTAAATAAAAATATTTCAAATTTACCATAACCATCAAAGATTTAGTTTAGTGTTAATTAAAACAGCATATTAATTCACTGTGTGTGGAAATCCTGTAACGAAATTCTCTTTTAATAATCAAACATGTGTTCTTCGGGAGACTCAAAATGTTTTAATTAACTGTCATAATAGATAAATGTGTGCTACTTCCTTTAATACGTATTTTACTTTTTGCTAAATCTGAGCTTCGCTCTTTTTTTCTGTAGCAATTGTTTATATATATATATATATGTGTGTGTGTGTGTGTATATATATATATTGACATTAAATGCAATCTGCAATTTGTCTTTGTTCATTCTTCATAGGACATACTTTTATCAACTAAAAGATAATGCCAGACCACATTCTAAACAAATCACTTAAGTGTGTTTTCCTTTGTTGACAGAGACCATTCATTCCGTCCAGATCTTTCTGCTAGTAAAACTATGGCTCATCCTGACAATTAATGGCTAACATTATTGTAAGGAAACGGAAATACAGATGCAACTGAAGGTTAAAGGTCTATAACTGTTAATAAAAATAATAATAATAATAATAATAACAGAGTTACAGTAGGGATACATTTTACAGTGAGTCTTTGCAACTGACAGAGCAGGTGCCATCAAGTGCATAGTTGCAACTCCTAGGAGGCACCACTAGGGATGTGTGGTTCCACTGGGAATCAAAGTCAGAACTCTCTGCGCTTTGCTTGCAAGTCAGGCATGCTTACAACTACACTACTGAACCACAATAATTCTATCAAGCAAGCTAAGCAAGCTTTAGTTAGCCAACAGCCCTTCTGAAAGTGAAAGTGAACTACTTGTCATTGTGACACAGCACACCACTGCACACAACCAAATGTGACCTCTGCCAAAGTGAACAGTGGAGCAGTGTGTGGGGACGGTGCGTTGCTCAGAGCACCTCAGAGGTAACTTGGCAGCCTTTGGGATTCGAACCTGAAGCCTTCCGGACCCAAGTCTGCTTCCTTAACCAATAAGCCACCACTGCCCTGCTCTGTTAGCAAGGAAGCGATTAATAAGCAACCACTGGAGTCAGTAACACCAAAAAGTGGTTCAATTTGAAAGTGTGTCAACAAAAGCTGGAGATTCAGAGAGACTGTAGACTGTCAATCAAATCCAATCAAAGAAAATGAGCTGTAATGGGCTCAGTGGAAAACCTCTCAGCGCTAACCCTCTTGAAACATTTTTACGTTTTCATTGTTCTGGAAAGAGCAGCCGAGTTGTACACGGTTGCAAAGTGATTTTGTGTTAAACACAACATCGCTGCAGTCTGTAAATAAAACATTAGATAATAATACCAATTCTGGCTGCTTTGTTAGGAATGAGGGACGGAGTTTTAAAGAAACAAAGCGTTGTAAAAAAGTTATATACCAAACAATGAAAAGTCCTTTATTGCCATCAGAACACGAGTGAGAAAACCAGAGACAAAAATCTGACAGAGTGAGGAGTCGACTGTACAACCAGCATCCACACACCCAAACGCACAGCAGCCTTTGAACAGGACAATGGGGATACACATACATTAGGGAATACAGTACTCACACAATGAGGTATAGAGGTAAAACGCAAACACACCAGTAGGGCTTCGTTCACCACCCACACCCACACACACACACGTACATACATGCAGCTAAACCAAGGTACAAATACTCGAGTGCTCGTTCATTCTCTAAAAACACAGCGCACAGGTGAGCAGAAATGTGTAACAGCAGCAGCATCTGGGTCATCTCCAGTCTCATCTCTCAACACCTTTGGTCAAGTGTCATGCATGATGTTGCCCTTTTAAAATGTAATACTTTGTATTCTATCACTTGTGTCCACCAATATAAACTAGGGTGTTTTGAGCGGATGGGTGAGTTTATTTATTCTCCCTTTTTCTAACTCTCTCCTCAGGGTCGAGTTTCCACTTTAGCTGGACATCCAGTGTGTACATTAGCAGCAATTCTAGAGAATGAGACAATGGCTTCATAAGTCGGATTATTTTCGCCCTATCCTCATGCACAGTACAGGCACCACCTATGACATGTTTACTAAATGCCATGCAGGTTAGAAAAATAGACTGCAAACTCACAAGACAGAGAAATCAAGGTTCGTCTCCAGAGAACAAGTTGATTTCACTTGAATTTTTTATTTCTTTTGCTTTTTTCTAAGATGTGGAAATAGCAACAAAAATTGAGAGCGGAAACCAAGACAACAGTAACAACATGAGCAGAGAGCCACTGAGGTCTTACAGTTCCTCTCTTACTCCATTTGCCGACCCATACTGC
>NC_024307.1:32638850-32676953 GCF_000523025.1 Cynoglossus semilaevis
TCCCCACTTCAAAACATTTGCCTCGTTGGCGACCACTTCCGCTCGCGTGCACTTGGCGTGTGCTCCTCGCATATGTGTGCGTGTGTACCTGTAAATGTGGGACTGTGTGTCATGCGGCTCTCATTGCCATTTGAAGCTGTCCCCGTCTCACAGTCGGTAGTCTCCAGGCCCCTCCCCTGGCTACCCACACCCCATCCCCAGAAAGGTGGCCGCCCTAGTGTGCATCTGGAGCAGAACGCTACAGTGGTTCATCAAGAAACTCGTGTCTGGAAGCTGGCACTACTCTTCCCTCCAGCACAGAGAAAGAGGCACGGTAGTGTTCTCTATTTGTCCATATCTGTAGTTTTAGTGAGCCTGCCGTCCGGTCTCAGTCTGCCCTGTTTTCTAGGCTGTACAGGTGCCAACTTGGACCCTCGAATGACCCCAAACAGGTAAGAGGGAAAAGTGACACCTGACGAATCGCACTCTCCCAGGCCTGCTCTTAATTAGCCGTGCCTCTCCATGTGAACCGAACCAGAGCTGTGTTTCAGTTTGTTGCCTCGCCTTTCTCCATGTTTAGGTTTTTCTTGTGGCCAAATCTTAACTCTGCACACAGAAACGCACACACACCCATGTACATACACGCACCTAACAACCCCAAACGCTGTCCGTTCTACTGAGAATTAGGACAGGCGCCTCGAATATCATACTTGGCACCAGGATTCCATTTCCTCACATTGGCCAGCCACTACCTCACCCTCACCTTTTATTGTTTACTTTCTCACAAGTTTGTTCTCTCCCTTTCAACAACAAAAAAAAAAAACTTCCTCTCAGGAAACAAAAACAAATGTAATGGAAAAAAAACTCTTCCGTTTTATTTTTATTAATTTTTTTTTTTTTCAAATTCAAGGCACAATGTCTATCCATATTCCAATCCGTCTTTATCCATTCCCGAGGTTCAGTGTGCGATCATAGTGGACCGTCTGCTCATACGACCCTCCCTACAGCTTACTTCTCACCTGTCTGCACGGTAACACTGTCAGGAGACGCGTCTGTTTTGGTTGAGTGAGCAACTGCCAAGTCCAAACCAGTGATAAACAAGGAACAAATATAACAAAACAGAACAAAACGAAAAATAAGGACAGAAATCATGATAACCGTTCAAAAAGGAAAAGAAAAGAAAAGGGAAAAAAAACAGTCCCGTCCTGTTTCGTGTTTCAGTATTTTTGAAAATCAAGTCATATTCACCAGCTCTTTTTTGGCAAGCTAGTTGTTCTCTTTTTTTTTTCTTTTAAATAAGCACTACGTACTGATAGATAGTATAGCATACACCATTAAAGTGTGTTTTTAAGTAGATGCGTTTGTCGTTTTTTTGTACTTTTTCACTCTCATAGTATGAATTCATGTATTTTGTCAGATACTTTTTCACTCATCTGTTTAAAGGTTTAAGTTAATGCAAGCAGGGACAGAGTTTGCCATGGAGTCTTGCTCTAGACTTGTGTACGCCCAGGCACAAGGCCTTCGCTTTATGAGACCCCATTGACCAAGGTCAGAGCCTCACTGGCAGAGGTTACGCCTTTGCTGGGGGAACGGTTGGCGGATGTTCGCTCATCCTTTATGATGCTGGTCCCATTCTCCTGTGGGTAGACATGAAAACACAGAAAAGGTCAAGCGATGGAATTTATGTCACTAAAACCGTACACTGAAGTCAGGTTTGTGTTCCCATCTGTACCTTGGGCTCAGGGCAAGTGTGGTTTTCAATCTGGGGCAGGTTCTGTCTGCTCTGGGACTCGGCACGAGAAATGTAATCAGCGACAGTCACTGGAAAATATTGGCATCTGTTAGCCTCAAGTACCTTGTGTATATACTGTAGTACAGATTCGAATTAACTTGCAGCAATTTAAAAAAACAAACCAAAAAAAAAAATCAATATTGCTCACTCAGCTTAGTTTAAATGGGAGTGACTCCAGTTTATACTGATGAAGAATATATTGTTCAATGCAAAAGCCGCAAGGTAAACAAAACAATCAGCAGCTCACCACTCTCGGTGGGCTGTCGGTCACGACTGGCTGAACCTCCGTCCGGGCGACTGCCACGGTTGCGGCGGCGGCGGCTTCGGTTGCGGCGCTGAGGCCGGGCCTCTTCATCTAAGGGAGAAAAGAGTAAAAAAAAAAAAGTTTGCACCATTTTTTTTCCTATGTAAGCACTGACTGTTTAACCAGAGTCGCACCGTGCACCTTGTGATTTCTGCACAATGCTGCGTTATGGCTAATATGAGAGACAAACACTGAAGCTCTCACCTAGTCCATTCTCGCTGGGGCCAGCCTGGCCGTCCGACTCTGCAGCAGCGTCCATCACGCTGGGTTCCTGGTCATTGCGGCGACGCCGGGAACGCCTGCGACGGTCTGCCCCCATGCCTTCCGTAAGGTCCGACTCCGCCAGCTCTCCTTCACCCTCCAGCAGGGAGTACGGGTTACTGTCTGGGTCCCTCAGCACTAACACAGGAAATGAATAAATGAAAATGACACACGATTAAACAAACTTCCAACGTGATTGCATTGATTTTATTTCCATTCCAGAGTCTGTCATACTGGATAAGGTAGGCGTGTTTTTACATGTAATCAGCAAACACCTCATGTGGGAACCCCACCTGTTATACCCCCCGTACAAATGAACACCTCTCAGCTGCCTCCAGCAGAGAGTACAGAACAGCAGCTGTTTTTTAAGGTCCTCTCCTTCCGAATGGAAAAGTCCTGAACTCAAGACCAGTCACTGTTTTTCGGGTGAACTCCACAACATGTCAAGGTCAAAGCTTTGCTCCTATAGTGAAATAATTCCTTGTTGCACAAAATACGACCATACAGTATTTCACAACTTACTGAAAAGTTAACTTTTAATGCATGGGTTCCCACACTCCAGTCCGCAGACTGGTAACAGTCCATGGGCTATTTGGTATCGTGCCGCAGTGGGCCATAGTGAAAGAATTCACACACACACTGATACTAACAGAATAAAATAATTTTTAAAAAGTCTTATTGAAAATGTATGAATCCTTAATCAATTCAGAGTTGCTTTACTGGTCTGTGGTACAAAAAAGATTGGGGAACCACTGTTTAATGTACAAGCACTAATGAGCACTCATATTAGGGGGCAGTGGTGGTTAAGGAAGTAGACTTGTGTCTGGAAGGTTGCCGGTTGGAATCCAACAGTCACAAGGCGCCACTGAGGTGCACTGAGCATGGCACCACCCCCACACACTGCTCCTTGGGCGCTTAGCTTGAGCTGTCCCCTGCTCACTATGGTGATGGGTTAAATGCACACACACACACACACACACACGTTTCGTTGTGTGCGGTGGTGTGCTGTGCACAACCATACTCAGGGGAAGGCACTCACCTGAGCTAATGGAGTTGGAAGGCTTCGATCCCGGCCCGCCACGACCTCGTCCTGTGCTGGAACCCCTGCCTCTGCCGCCCCGTCTGGAGCCTCTCTCGTCTCCCCCAATTCCACGGGGTCTCTGGTCACGGTCAAGAACATCCTCCGACTCAGAAGCGTTGGACAGTTCAGAGTTTGTGCCTAAATCGAAGCGATTGTAAACTTGTGCACTCAGATTTAATTATGACAAATGAAACATATCAACAGGACTCTTACCATATCCAGAGTACTGGCTGTTGGAGGCTCTACGCCCTCTGCCACGTCCCCCATAAGAGCGACTGGCATGAAGCGAGTTGCTGCTCTCGTCAGTCAGGTAGCCCTTCTCCCGTTCGGTGCCCGGACCCCCAGTTCGACCGGGAGCCGCGCGGTAACCCACACCAATCTGACGAAGCTGTTCATCAATTTGGAGACGCTCCATGCGCAACTGCTCCACCTCCTGCAAATCAAAGATGTGGAGTGCATAAATTGTGAATTTCATTTCCTGTTAGAACTTTGAATTCCACTCTTATATTAACAACCCAATCTACATCACTTATTCTTTTAAAATTTTACTATATCACACAAACGAAAAAGATTATTCTGTAAATTGGTGACAGGATAGTTCTAGCACTTCCTGCTAGAATGCCCTCTGGCGGTGGAAGAGAAGTCCATAGAAAAGCCGCATGGTTCAAAGAGTGGGGAAAAAAGTAGCGGCGTATAGTCCGGAAAATACGGTATGCAGTTTCTTAATATATCAAAGAACACTAGTTTTTATTTAATACGGATTTGTTTACACAAATAAAATACTGGTACTTTCATGGTTGATCCACAAAGGAGCATCTTTTTTGTGAGCCACCACAAGGTTAGACTCTTTTTGACAGAACACCCACATCTGCTGTCACTGATCAATAAAAATGGTGTTTAAAAACACACTTTTATAAACAAGCTTATACTTCACTGCTCTCTTCTTCTAAACCTGCAGTCCAAGTGTGGCTTACTGCAAATGGTTTGTTTACAGGCTCAAATGTTTTCAGCCTCTGACGATGTTGTCCAAAAATTCATTGGGCGTAATGCCCTAGGTTTTAATCTTACTCAGTCGAGAGTAACCTGTAAAGCAGTTGTGGACCACTGAGTAAACATAATTGTTGGAGAATATCAGGCATCATCTAGATGGCATGTCCTATAATCCACCAATGTAGACAAGATTAATTTCCAGGGAATCCTCGGGACCATGACATGTCTCTTAATGTTAACCACAGTTATGATTCAGCCATGATTCAGTGTCATGTGTGAGGACTTCTCCCATCAGTTCTCGTATTTTCAACGAGCCAAAATTTCCCATTTTATATATGGGACTTTATAGATGAGAAAGAGCAGGACATTTATATTAAATGGAAGCAGTGCACTCCAACAGCACTTTTTATTTCATTTCAAAGGGCTGCGTGGGACGGGGGTTTAGGGGGTGGGCGTCTCACTTCAACGTGTGACAGCTGCCTCAGCCAACGACAGCTGAACCTCCGGGGAGGTGTGAGGAAAGCGAGGCAGAGACGTAGCTATTTTGGGAAGCCGAGGGTCCAGATAGCCGGTAATCTAAACTCTAGCGTACCCCTCACCCAGCCTCAGGGAGGGGCTATTTATAAAAGCATATGAGGTAAGGACAAAATGAGGTGCCCTCAGCAGCTTTTCTCATGTGGTGCAAGACAGGGAGTGGGGGTAAACAGGTGACCACTGTGACATGACCCCACGCACATACGACCATGCTTCTCAAACCCCAGCCTCTCCCCAGCACCCACGTGCCAATCACTTTTATGAAACGCGTTTCTTTTAACCCATAACCACACACTCACCGCACAAGACATGAACAGTAAAGTGCTGTACCTAAAATGGGAAAGCCATAAAACCAGGAGATTGACACTGACAAACAAGACGGGTGGCTTGCATTGCCACCTACTGGTGTACGTACCTGGAGGTACGACACGTGGTATTCCAACAGAGCCTGAGCGTTGCTGATGTTTTCTTTTGTTCCTACAAAGACGAAGGGAACCATGCCCTGATGAAAACAAAAGTGGAATGGACAAGAAGAATTTAGTGTTGTGTTGAGGACAACTTTTATACATTAAATTGAATTGTTGTAGACATTATACATTTAATATAATGACTTACAAATACTTCATTTTACTACAAGCTGCAAAGTACAAGAACCAAACACAAAAATGTACAGCCAAATACACACTCTCTAAGAGACTACTTAGAGTACTACACATTGAAAAAACACAGACAAAAAGGGAATTGGGAGAATGCTAAAGCAGGCATGGGTGTATCCCCTGCTGTATATTGGTTTGCATTTGGGAAAGGTAAAGGTGAGGGGTGTAAGCTGTGCGGTGCAGAGGGAAAGGGGTTCAACTAGGAGTGCGGCCGATCGGTCCATTCACCTCTTTGGTGCTAGCAGTGTCGTCCCTGCCAGCCCCCTGCCTGCCTACCTCCTCCCGGGGAAGCTTTTTGTCATTGTCTCCCTCAATCCTGACGCGAACCACGCCCGATTTGTCCACAATCTCCTGGATGACTTTGCCGTTCTTGCCGATGACTTTTCCTGCGGGAGAAATAAGAGGCATCAAAGAAGATCGATGTAACGAAGCAAGCCCGTTTAAACAGGAAACTTTTGAGGACGATGAAGTGTCGCCATCAAAATGAGCTCCTCCAGAAACACCTAGCTCTCTTACCTACAAGGTTCCTGGGTACCTGAAAGTAGTCTTCTTTAAACTCAAGATACTCTCTCGCCTGTTTCACTGCCTCTGGGGACTGTGACAACACAACACATAAAAATATTAAATACTCATTTATCCATTTCCCACATATCAGGACGAGTGCAGAGATTGACTATATGCAGTGTACCTCTCCGTAAATTCTGAATGTGCAGCTTTCCTCCTCCAGTTCGATTGCTGTGACACCAGGCACTTTCCTAGCCTGCTGGATGTTGGCACCGTGGGAGCCGATGGCCAGTCCCATCAGGTCCTCCCTGACCTTTACCTCCTCCTGGTAAGCAGACGCTAACTGCTTGCTTGTCTAAAAGGAACAAAAATGTTCTGAGTGCATGTCCAGATGAACCACAGGTGTTGCAAAGGACTGTTAAGACGTTAAATCTACCTCCAAATGTTTGGTGGCTTCTTCGTTGCGGGACATGAGCATGAGCTTGGTACGAATGCTGCGGAAGTGCATGTCACTCAGGAGGGTAGCACGTTTCGCTGTGGTCTCATTTGTAGACTGTGAAGTACACAGAAATATACTTTTTTTTAAATAGTTACAGAGAGTAACAAAGAGTTACAAAACATACCTGTCACTTTTACATTATTTTTGGTTTGTAAATAAGTCAGGAAGTGAAACAAAGAGGCACAATGACCTCCTGACTTGAAATTCCAGGGCACATACATACAATTTAACCCGTCACATAAGAGCAGTGTATGAAAATAAAGAAGTTTAGAAAAAATGTGATGACCATGTGTTTGTGGCATGATTACAGGAGTCAAGCCACATGATTTTGACCTGATCAATTTTAATTCAGAAGTAGAAACAGAAAAGACCCAATCCGTTTAAAGCTGGATTTTTGTAGTTTTGTCACTGTAACTCCAACGTTACCCATCTCTGGCACCAGGTCTAAGTTCCTAACTTTGATCAGATGCAGCCATTATTGTAATTGCGGCACATTATGGTACTCACCAGCAGAATGAGTTCATGTGTTGGGGCATTGTAGAAGATGCAGTTGGCTCCGATAGCTTTCCTGAAGTCTTTGTGAATGTTGTCATTTGCACAGCTGTGAAGAAGGACACAGTCCACCACACGGTCAATATCTTATGATTCATTTTGAAATGATCTTGGAAAACGACTTACGTCGAGTTCAATATTGATGCGGGTTAAAATGCATGACGCCGAACGATGACACTCACATGTCTCGCAGGTCTTCTGGAACAGAAATTGGGACTTTAAAAAAGGAGTTCCGTGAGGAAGGGCTGTTTGGGTTTAGTGGCCTGATGCGCTCTGCTGTGACAATCTCGTTGTATGTGGCGTCGCATGCTGCGTATTCAATTACGTAGAACTGTGGGGAAAAAAAGCAGAAAGGAAATGTTTTTATCAATACCATTAAAAAAAACAAACTGCTGAATAGAATGCATTTCAATCCTTACAATTTACTGCTACTGTATTTTTTCTTATGGTTTTCTATCATCATAAAAAAAATGCTTTGATATAAGAAAATACATTCGGTAAATACCTTTAAATCAAAATGTTCTTTTTGCTCATTTGTCTTGATCTAAATGTGAGGTGACGTAATAGAGTAATGCAAAAATAAAATACATAGACAAAAATCAGTTAGAGGTCAGAGGACACGCTGCTCACTCTACTCTCTGATGAAGGAACATCATTAAAGCCATCAGTCAACACTAGACATTCCTGCAGTCTCTTATCAGACTGCTCCAAATAACAGATCCACATCAGCAGCCAGTTCTGTGGCTGAGTACGGCTGCTAAGCTGTCCTGTCCATACCCCACTGACCCACAATTCAATCTGCAGCTCTTGCTGGTAAATCACACACACTCCTCTCCCCCCCTCCCCTAGCCTCTATCAACACAAGCCTGGGCTGGTCCTCACATGACGCTTTACATTTAGAAGAACTGGTTTGACTGTTTTCAAGGCTCCAGACATGTGAGGAACTGGTTTGATGTCAGCGCTTTATTTTGCGTTTTAGTGTGAGGGGGTTTAAACTGTGCACTGGTTACGACTGGCTCCCAAAAAACAACTAAATGTAAATGTAATACACAGATCAATTCTGGTCAATTCAACTGCATGAAATAAAATCTAATATAAGGTTATGGCTTCAGGTCATAAAAGACATAGTGACCATCCATTATCCATATTTATTTAATGCAAGTCAGGCTAGTGTTTACTCTCTCTAGAAAATACTCCTATCATCAGAGCTCTATAAATATTTACTGGAACATCAGGCTGCTATTACTTTTGACATGCTAATACAGAGCGCATGCAGACACTGACAGAAAAGACGATAAATGAGAAAAGAAGTTAAGACAATAGCATGTGAGGTTAGACATATTTAGTAACAGGTAAGGGTAGAGGCAGGATTTCACCTAAAGTAGTTAGAAACAAATGAGGGTGAAAATAGAATATTTGTTATTTTTCATGACACGTCTGGGAACCACTGACCTCCCCCTTCATCATCCTGACACGTGCCAGCCACCAGCCACATGGCTCCTGTTCATTGGCCCTGGAGTAAACCTGTAGAAAGAAGCCCGTTAATAATTTCAAACAAAAATGATTGGTGACTGCTGCATCAAAAACCCAAAGCCACAAAGCAGCACTCACCTCCACCTCCTCTCCTTCGCCGATATCCTTGTTGTAATCGGCTGGAGGAGGCAACCGTACATCGCTGAAGGGCAACTGTCTCTCTGGCTGCCAGCTATAAAAGACAACAGTGAAAACAAAAAATCTCTCTTTTTTTGCTCTTCACCATCAAACATAGATTAAACTGGTCTTAAATTACAACTCAAGCACTTTCTACATTCAGATTTTCTAATGCCAACTGGGGCTATAATGATGTGGCTGTCCTTTACATTGGTGGTTGGTTGGACAAGTACTTGCTTCGAAAATGTTTTAAACTTCTGTTAGAAACAAAGCCCTCATTCGTTCACACCATGCACTGTGAGCTACTCCAGGGTCGCCATGTGCTTAGGGAAAGTAAAAGGACGGGGAGGGGACTGAGAAAAAAAAAAAAAAAAACTAAAAATTGACACAGGCCACTACTCCGCCACTCCTACCACCCTACATACTTCAGGTCACTATTTTTAGGGGCATCCTAATCTACACCAAGCCAACATCGAGCCAAGTAGATAAAGAGGGACCTGGGGAACTAGTTGCAGCATTGGAGTAAAGGAAGGCATGCTATCAGGTTGGCATGGACAGGAGTGGGGTCAGAGCAGAAGGTAAAAAACTGTGAGAGACAAGTATGGACAGCTGCCTGCCAAACGCAGGTGCTGAAGAGGACAGTTTCGAATGGACGTGTGACGCACCGGCCTGGGGGAGTCACTGAAATTCAATTACCACGGGTCAAGGCTCATTTACCCACGTACAGACTGCATATCACGCAGCAGACACACAGACAATGCTGAGAGATTTGCTTACTTGTTTTCAAATACAATTGTGAGCGAATCTTCGTGGACATCTTTGATGTAACCCTATAAAAAAAGAAAGAAAAAAAGACAAAATGTTTTATTTCACTTGAATAAGGAAAAACAGGCAAAGTGATCAGGGGTGGGGAGCATTAGATTTTGCATGTAAACGACAGACAGCTGGTGTGTGTTGGTGCTACACTTGTCTGATTTTGAAACTGCTGCTGGCGGGGGAAAAAATAAAAAAGAGCATTCAGGGGTTTTAGCGAGCCAAGACAGCGCTGACACCAGCTCTGGCTGTGAACTGTGTGTTGGGTAAAGTGACATGGAATACAGTCACCTTCTGGAGACAGTCTGTAAACCACACATGTTCACTGACACACAAATGGAATTACAACAGGAGCTTACATACTGTCTGTCAGTTGGAAGACAGAGGACAGGACAGCTCTTCTAGATGGATGGAGATAGATAAAACTTTATTGATCCCTTGGGAGTTCCCTTTGGGAAATTAAGGACATTCTAGGGCACATGGGAGGCTGGGTAGGCATTCTATGGCAGCTCACAGATCACTCTTATGATATACGAGCTCACTAAAATTAGTTACTTCTCGATCTATTGATCACAAGAGTTGATCATCATGATATTGTAGACCAACAGCAGCCTGGGCTGAACAACGACAGGGCAGGAGGAAAGAGGAAGGTGCGGCTGGTTCCTCAGTGTGGGACAACTATATATGGGACAGAGCATGCAGTGCATCGTCACCTCCAACCATGCTCAGGGGTCTGGATCAGGGTGTTGATTTACCACCTTTGCATCCAGTTTCAAGCAAGATCGGGGGCAACTGGGGTTTTTACAGCCCTTGCTTATCAATGATAGCTGCTCGCTCCTCTGTCAGTTTTTGGCGTCATAAACAGCAGCTGTTACGGTCATCCTGAATCTCTATGTACATCCCAAAGGCAACTGACTTGTCTTACTTCAAGCAATCAAAGCCAGAGAAGTCAGGAGTCACACTGGGAGACAGCTGCACGAGCATGTTATGTCACCTTATGTACAGCTTCCACCTTGTAGGACCAGGTCAAAGGGCAGGCAAGCCCTCTTCTATGCATGACAACAGAAAAGCAGGGGCAGTATGGGGTCATTGGCATCATGGCAGTGAAGTCTCTCCATTCACAGGCCACTACCCACATGTGGGTCCATGTGGCAACAATGAAATAACTTCACATGCAAACTATTTTTTAAAAAGGACAGACATTTTGTCAATGTAGAATGTCCTCTCCCATTCTTCTGTTGATTTTGAGTTGAATACTACTGTGCCTCTTCACCTGAAGAGTGACATTTTCTATATTATACAACAGAGACTAAAATATGTTGCAAGACGAATGTGGTTCCACACACAAAAAAGCATTTAACCTAAGTGTCAATCACTGGTCTGTTTCCTTAACCGTTTTCCAACAAAAGACAAAATACCGAGTAAAATATGATATTTGAATATCATTAACACAGACAATTCTCCACTTCATATACATAAAAGCGGCTGTGGGATAATGGACCCCAACTGAGAAGAGTGGAAAGTGCTCATTCATGCCAGAGCTGGGCTGTCACAGAGTAAAACAGAACGACAGGTGAAGCAGTATGAGAAGGGTAAATATAGGCGCATCCCTAAACCACCATGTGGTCAAGTGACAAGCTCAACGCCCTGAGACAGAAGAGACAGGGAGCAGAGTGAAAAAACCCACAATGTGGTTGAATGAAAACAGAGCATAACAGACCTAGAACATATTGATAAGGATCATTCACCTGATATCTTATGTTACCATGCGTAAGTTTGTCATCTGTAAGTAAATTTGTCAAACCCTGTGTATCAGGCATGGCATTAAATCGGTTCAGATCAAACAGCAAGACACTTCTGGTCATGTGTGTGTGTCATGTGTTGTGACTATGATAGCTTTCTGCTGAAAATGAGGGAGAATCGAAACAGAAAGCTTCACTGCTTCGACCATGTAAAAAAGGCTGAGCTTCAAAACAAACATGAAGTGCTGGGGCTTTTCATGCAGCATCTCATCACAGGGTCGTGCACAACAGCTGTCTGATTAGCTCCCCATTTATGTTCTCGATTGTTACATAACACGTTTTAAGACAAAAACAAGGGCTGTGCTGCGAGCTCTGCTTGTTACATTTAAATTTACACGGCTAATGCTTGTGGTCACGTTGACAAATATTCAAATATAGGCCATTCTTGATCATGACAAGTGCACTTAGCCTTCACTGCTAACCGAGCTAGCTACCCAGCCCACAATGGCCAGCATCAGCAGGACGCAAGCCATCCACGTTTGTCTGGACTGGACCTGGGCTCACACTAACCAAGTACAGGACACCTGGGCCTAGGTTCGAGAAAACAAACCCCGACACTTTTTCCTTAAACGAAACTTTTACAACTGCGACAGCTTAAAACTGCGTCTGTCTTGTGGTTACCTTGTAGAAGGCCCCATTCGAGCCGCGAACTTCCACAGCCAGCCCGTCCATGGTTGTGGCTAGGTCCCCACGGATGTTCTTGTCCGTAGCCGCCACGACTCCCTGCGACTCCGGTAACGTTATTACCCCCAGCTTCGCCGGCCCGTCGCCGCCCTCCGGCCGCTTGTGGATGTCCAGTGTTTCGGGTGGTGGGAGAGGGGCAGAGGTG
Organism: Cynoglossus semilaevis; assembly: GCF_000523025.1. Lineage (NCBI taxonomy): Eukaryota > Metazoa > Chordata > Actinopteri > Pleuronectiformes > Cynoglossidae > Cynoglossus > Cynoglossus semilaevis. The sequence continues at coordinate 32,651,097 of NC_024307.1, forward strand.
AAGGGGTTGGGGAGATGGGTGTGAGTGTGTCAACAGCAAAGCAACGCAGATGCTCTTTCTCCAGAGGCGGCAATCAGTAAACGAAGCTTCGTTGTCCGTCCAAATATAGAATTCGTTTCTGCCGAACCGTGCGGCACCGCCACGGGGCAGTGGTCAAGTGTCGGTGAGTGCGGGGAGAAAGAGCCAGCTAATGATGCTACGGTAGACCAGAGGGTGTTAGCGGATGGACAATTAACCAGGAGGCGAGCTATCAACACACCGTACCGTTAGTTTACCGAGATGCTAACTGGCTAGCATTTGATAGCCTGTCTACGTTTTGTAGTTTGTCAGTGGCGCAGTCGCTGCAATAAATTGTTTTACGCACGTCGTCACGGGAGTCGTTTTCTTTAGGCTGCGGTGCGTTGAAAAGCAGCGTATCTTTCCCGAATAACGTCAGCGATTTACTACCGCCCGGTGACTTCTCACTCCAGCCACCCGTACCCTCAAACACACGCCGACGAAATGAATCAGAGAGGGACTGAATGACCTCAAACACCCCACCCCTTAGTAGCAACGTTCCGCCCGTTAGAAAAGATCTAGAGCTTCTATTGGTCAAACAACTCGACACTCAACAGAGTCTTTGCTTGATTTGTCAATCAAATAAGGGCTGGTCTATGCGCACGGCCAATAAAGTGCGGATAGTTGCATTCTGAAAGAACCCATTGGTTTTATGACATGTCAGTTATAACGCTTAACAAATTGACTGGCTCCCGACTAATTTTGCCCACTCATTGATAAATGAACGCGTCCAGCCATAGTGTAAACACCAATATAGTGACGTTAATTCTGCATTTGGAGTAAAAGTGATGTCACGTGCTTCAAACATTAAAGATCGGGCTAAGCCGTTTTTTTAAGATGGTTGTTTTTTGTGACAATGCCAAACCAACATTCTGGAATTTTCAGTATTAATGGGCTTTAAGTAGATATTTTCATTAAAATTACGGATATTTGGATTATAAGCTTATCATGCTTTATTGCATAACTTTGAATACATTTCATCAGTATGCGGTGTTTAGAAATAAACCTGTAAATAACAATTTTAAATTGTGCCACAAATGCTCTTTATTTCCAAATGATTTATTTGGTACTGGAATAGTGACCATTTGAGCACATGGCACTGAATATATATTAAAACACATGGGTAAAGCAAGGTTAGGGTATGGTTACAAAACTCCTGGAATGGAGCACCATGGAGGCCAGATATGGGCAAGGACTGTTGCAGGGAAACAGCTGTTTGAAGTCTGCATAAGAGGTCACAGGGGAAAGGCACAGCTGTGAAACCACATATAGAATGAGGAGAAGGTGATATGACTGACATGATGTCTGTTCTGTTTTTATTACAACAAAATATAAGACTGTAAAGTGACAAGAAAATATATAACATTTGTCTTGATTCAATGTTTTAAAAAAAACATTTTTAGAAACAACATTGTTTGCATTGGAACAGACATAGCTATGACCCCTTGATAATAACATGAGACACTGGCTCAGTGTGTGTACATAGAATGTAGTTCTCTCAGCTGCTAATAAAGGCTAAGCGCTCAATCATATCTTTTGCATTTCGATTGTGCAATTATTGTGTTCCCACGTCATTGTTGTGAGTCCACTATATATATTTTTTCTTTCTAGTATGTTGATCATCGCACACATAAACAATGTACCGGAAAACTTTAAGAGCCAAGATTGTGAAAAATAAGTAAGCACTTACACACAATCATGTCACAGCCAATTTAGAAACAATAATGGAGTTTTTCACTAGATTTTTTAAATTTCTGTTATATTAATATAAATTGGTTCTAAAGAATGTTTTCGTCATTCTACGTCATTTTCTGTAAGTATTTGGAATGTTTATGAAGAAAGATTTTTATATATGATTACTTTAGTGCGTGTTTACAAACACATGCACATTAACAACTGCCATACTAATACAAATAAAAAGTTGATTTTGTTACAAATATAAATGTTTTATTCTGATTATTAATTGTTATTAATACATAATTATCCCTTTTTACCTTTGTAGTGCGAGACACAAGATCCAAGCAGCTGTTGCAGGGGGGCAGTATTAGCCGTTGCACTCATTTGATCACATGTTCAGACAGCCAGCCAATCAGAAGATGCTTTGCTGGAGCGCGCAACTTGATTCAGGAAATAACGGGTGCACCGACAACAGTAACATTGATTGATTGAAAATAACTTCATTTGGGTAAATATGTCCATCGTTTCTGACTCTACTCTTTTGTCATCGCTTGGGAAAGGCGACAGTTTACACCAAAAAGGTAAAATTGCTTTTATTCATTCTGAAAGCAGAGTAACAAAAATAGAAGATTTAACGAGCGTTTTCTTGAAGTGTCCACTGCGACTTATATGTCTAAGTGTTAGGACATGGACTAAAAGTTTAGAATGACAGTTTTGGACCATTAAGTTGGTTAATTTAGCACTGTAAACCCCTGCCTTTCACGGTCTTTCCCCTTCAGTTCTTGCAACCTTCCCTCTGTGTGATGTGACCGAAGAAGATCTGACCCGGAACCCGCAGATGTGTAAACTTATGGCCACACTGGCCCAACATGTGGACAAGACTGGGCTCACCATGTTTCTAAAGTCAGAGCTGGACAAGGTAACAACAGTACCCTGTGCTAGGTTAGATACATCAGAATTTGCAGAATGTAGTGATTAATGATCAATTTTATACTCAAATTGCCCATTAATAGGATTTGGCATTTTGTTACATTCAATATGCTAGGGTCAATCACAAAACTATGTAATTATTACCTAGGAACTACACTCAATTATGTTTGTGTGTTTTTCCTCACAGGCTGAACAGAGGCTTCAGAACCACAGGCGTCAGTGGCTTTGCTCTGAGAGCCTCTACACAGGGCTGCAGGAGATGATCCAGGACTGCTGTGTAAGGGAGCATCATGCTACAGTACCACCAGACCAGAAAATGGTACATTTTCAACCCCTATACACATTACGAATTCACAAGCATCTGCTAGAAATTTACAACACAGTTCATTTTAGTCACAAGAGACTTCATGTGCGTTTTGTTTTTTTTAGTTCTGTGAGACTGTAAAGAGTTGTCTCGAAGTGGCCCAATGCGTCAGACAACTGGACCTCAGTAGCACAACCACTGAGGACCAGTCTTCTATCCTGGGCCTGCGCTCTGAACAGGTACTGGAACTCATGCCAGCAGAGAAGGTGAGTCAAATATGTAAGACCCATTCAAAGTGTTTTTAAGTCTAAATAAAAAGTCAAGTTTGGTCATGAAAACTGGTATGTTTATTTCATGTCCCTGCTATATTTGTGTATTGCAGAATGTACAAAGAATTAAACAAAGTTTACCCAATGAACTGGAGAAACATCTCAAGAAAAAGTGTTTCAACCTGCTCTCTTACTATCAGCCTGAATGGGGTATTGTCACCAGATAGATAACTAACACCTTCAGATCCTCATTTACATTGAAATCCCATGCACTGTGTTGTTATTATTATTCTTTTCAGAGAATGAAAGTGAGGGTCTGAAGAACAGCAAACTGTCACACCTGTCTGCCCTGCTGGAAAAAGAGAAGAAAAGGACAGAAAGTTTGAACGAGACCTCCAAGGAAAAGACACTTCTCCTGCAGAGACAGATTCAACTCTACACCTCTGTAAATGTCCCTGTTAACACAATGAAAATACAAATACAAAATGATTTTTTTCCCATGCGTATTTAATGTGATTCTTCTCCTTTTTTCATTGCCAGGAGTTGACAAAGTGTGTTCAGCTCCTCCAGTCTCTGGTGTTGGACCACAGACTCAAGATACAGACGGATCTGGACAGGAAGAAGCTGGAGTATTTTGAAGGCAAATGTGAACTTGTCTTACAGAAGATAAAGTTAGTAGATCTTCTCACTTGACTGTCCACCGTGAACAATGAATCTATGTCAAGACATGCAGTAATTAGAGACTTGTGTGTATTGTTCAAGACATGCAGTAATTAGAGACTTGTATGTATTGTTATTATCTATTATCTATTATTTGTTTAGTTATTGGTTTATTTGGTAGTAGGTGAATACAGATCACAACAGACGGAGGTTTTCTGGTTTAGATTGTTAATTTTTTAGATGACATATTACAAAGCACAAAAAGCATTGCTGAAAATCCCTTATAAGAGAACAACATATTCCAAAACCAAAACAAACCAAAAAAAAATCTGCTTCTTGTCTTTTCTTTTTTTGAAGGGCTGAGATGGTGGATATTCAGTTGGACACATACACCCCTGAAGCAATATCTGCACACAAAAAGATAAGGTAAATGTGTACCCTTTTGCTGCCAGCTTTATATTTTAACTGAATGGCTTGAATAAAAAGAAAGACACAGATTTCTACATCTATAGTTATCTTTTCTTGTTAAAATATCTGACAAAAACTTTTAAATCTCAATTTCAGAGAAAATCTAGATTCTGAGCTGAAGGCCTGTCAGTTGGAGAAGCAGTCCATAGAGTTAAAACTCTCCTCCTTTGAGATCTTGGGCAAAGACTTTGAGACCCTGGCTGAGGAATACTGCAGGTTACGGCAGGAGATTGAGATGAAAAACTGGGCCCTGAAGGAGTTTACGCAGTACAAAAACAAATGAAGTTTATACATTTAATATAATGTTTTCCGTAAAAGGCTCTTCTTTCTAGCGTGTTAAAACTCACAGGTAAAGGGTTTATTTTGTTTGAATACGTTTTCTATACCTAGTAAGTTCTTTTCTCATTATTTCCATGTATCTCTTACATTGTCACATTAAGTACAAATGACTGACTTTTAATTTCCCTTTAAAACTTTTCCTGATTTTCTTTAAAATATGGAGTAACTAACTTAAATCACATCCTCTTTGTGTAGGACTACAAATCAGACTTACATTTACTCCAAGTTAATACATGTTAATCACCCATTGGTAGATGCATTTTACATCACGGTAAAGGCACACATTATTTATTTACTTTTGCTGTTGTTAATTTTTTTTAGAGCAATTGTTTAAATCACCCTTCTTTGGAAAACTCATACTCCAAGACTGGATGAAATTTATTTTGACTTGTAGTGTGTGTCTCATTATTTTGAAGTTAATTCAGGCTTGAGGATGTACATATAATGTTCATCTTAACGTTGTACTATTATTTGTGTCAGAAATCCTTTAACTGATGCTATTTTGTGGCTGTTTCTGTTAGTGGTTGTTGCATTTGTCTGATTGTTCAATGTATGTGTAAATAATTCTCAATAAATGTTGATCTATTAATTTTATCTTTTTACAACAATCCACAGGAGTTGATGACAGATGACCTTACACACTTTGGGGACAAGTGATTCCCATTGCACAACAGGCCGTATATCAAAATACTACGTGTGTAATGTTACTAAACAAAATGTACATTCTATACAACTTGTGTATATGTAATAAACTTATTTCTGCTTAGTTTTTCCCTTTAATTTTCCTATATCTATCTATCATCTATCCATCCATCTATATTTATCTCAAGTATCTGCTGATCTTACTTTCTACCACAAGTGAACAGAATACCCCGATACTGTCCTGCACTAACTGTCTTTTTAATTTTGGTTCAGTAATATTAATGGCAGTTGATATATTAATTAATACTCTAGGTGGGGCTGTGCCATGTCAACCCAGTTTCCCATTACAATTGAACCAAAACAACAGTTTTTAATAATGCCAGTATTAAAACGTTGAGGCATTCTTAAACAAAAAACATAAATCGCAAATTATATAATTGAACTTGTAAACAAATTACTTAATCATATTAAATACAAGGCTGTTGACTGTTACAACAGTGACCCCTTGTGGCAAAAGTGCATAGCTGAGCACAAAACGACAAGTTAGTACAGTACTTCAGATTTCCACTCTTACCGAGAGATTCGGCTGGGGCGACAAATTAATCGACGACGATATTTGAATACATTTTTGTTGTATGTGCTTATTTCACATGAACAACAGGTGTGATGTGAGGCCAAGCTACTGAACTGACTGAGCAAGATGCGACAAAAGCTATTTTTCTTACCCAAAATATGATTTATATTTGATATATGAAAAAATATTTTATGTATATTTACTGTATATATATGTTATGGTGCATTTTAAAAAACGTTATATAAACATATATAAATTAAGTTTATATAAAATTAAGTGAATAAAAGATACTCTAAGTGTGTCCTCTAGGGGCACCAGAGCACTTCAGGAGGAGATAAAAAAAAGCCAAGAAAAAGAAAGGCAGGGTAGAAGACAACACGTAAACTAACTCACACCAGAACTGAGTGAATTTGTTTACCAAAGTACTCTACTACTGCAAGAAAACAGAGGAAATTTGACAATAACGATTTAAGCCAAGTGTTTTATTTGCTCATTCATAAAATGCTTTCGTTGGTTATTTATACATGAAAAGAAAATATGTGTACTCACTGTTGTGTCATAAATACGTTAGTTAAATCGTTTAAGCCAGTTAAATATTAATACTATTATATTAATAAATATAATAATAATTGTCTCCAATAAGCAAGCAAATACATGTTTCTATACTTGTCTATGCTTTTGTTAAATGTTGATTAAGTTTTATGGTATTATTTAAGTCAGGTGACTTTAAAAGAAATGTCTAGTGAGACTTCATGGTCGCTGAATCATAAACGATCTCTGACAAGAGCTATCCAATGGCGAGAAACGGAAGAACGGTCAGAGTGATGCATCTTGTTCTGTTCATTTCATCTATGGTTCTCTCGCAACAGCAGCATCAGCTCCGCCTCACCACGTAACCGCTCCTCTCCTCCTCCACTTGAGCTCAGTGACCGCATCTGGCTGTCTGTCACAGCGTTTCCGCCACGGCTGCTCCGGGTGCTGCGGCATGTTAACGTATACACCGGCGCAGAGAGTGGACTTTTAGCAGAGGGACATCATGTCTGAGGTGCGCAAATTCACAAAGCGGCTGAGCAAACCTGGGACTGCTGCTGAGGTCAGACAGAGCGTCTCTGAGGCTGTGAGGACCACAGTAGACCTGGTGGTGAGTGACTGCCGTCTGTCTCTCTCTCTCTCTCTCTGTCTGTCTGTCTGACTGGCTTAGATCAGTGGGACATTTATGGAGGAAATGTTAGGTTGTTGCTTTCCTCGGTTTTCTCCACTGCATTTGTCTGCATCTGTCTGCCGAGCTGCTCTTCCCCTGAGCGCACTGGAACGATTCTCCACGCACCCTCCCGCTACATTCCTGGGTCATGTTAAAAAGCGTTAACACGCTGCATAATCATCTCCCCTGTGTTGTCTGATGGAGAAGCCTCACCCTGCGGTGGAGCAGCATTAGAAAACAGCGTGACTTTGTCCACAAGGAGACATGGTTTTTCTGTCCTGTGCGCCTCCTTTTGTGTGATGAGGAGCGGTGCCAGTTGGACAGCTGCGGCATGGCTTCTCCGTCCTTGCCTTGGAGCAGTGGCCACATTGAGCAGTAGAGGAAGGCAGTCTTGGCATAATCATCTCCGTAATTGAAGTGTATTGTGATTGGCGTCTGTGTCAATCCATACGTGTTCTCTCCTGGTTTATATGCCGCTGTCTTTAGGAATAAAGAGCGGCGCTGCTGCCGTGTGACACAGCGAAGAGAGCAGACGCATTTAGATTGAAACGCAGTCCAATGCTGATGCAGCACTTGTGTGTTGGCGTGTTTGAAAACATTTCCATGTCAAGTCTAAGGAAACTCGCGGTGATGCTGCTGCTGATGCCTTGTTTCCACAAGGCTTGAACGAAAACCACGTGATGAATCACACACGCACACTAAAGATGTGACAAGGACAAAGTGGAGAACAGAGTCTTAGAGAACATCAGAGCCGCTCAGCTGTGGCTGTGTGTAGACTTCAGACAGATCTGTTTGTGTTACAGATAAAGAATTGTTCCCTCGGGAATGGCGCTGCGGTCCTGTGATGAACACGTGTGTGACGGAAAGACGTTCTCCAGCTTCATATTTTTTGTGATTTGTGATTTTCACAACAGAGGAGGACACACGTGTGTTTTGCGTTAGAAGCCATGCTATGCAGCGCGTGGCCTCGATTATCTCCCCCCCGTTTTTCTAAAGTGGCAGCAGGTCAGTGGCCCACTTTCACAGAGTTGTCCGCATAACAAAGAACAAATGATGTTTTGTGGTTCGCATCCCTCTCACATGGGGATTCCCTGAGGCATGTTGTGACCATGTTTCCTCTCTGTCTCAACAAAGTCCCTCCTGTATCTAAATCTGGTTCTACATGCTCGTTTGTGGCTCTCCCTCCTGTATCTAAATCTGGTTCTACTGCTCGTTTGTGGCTCTCCCGGAGAACAGACGTGTTGTTTCACATGTTTCTGCACCAACCCAGGGCCAGTGATGGGTGTGATATTACCTGTACATTAAAATATTTTAACCAACCAATATATGTAATGGTATCCACTAGCGATGTCCGATATTAACTTTTTGCCGATATCCGAGATGCCGATATTGTCCAAACAATTAATTTCCGATTTCCGATATCAACCGATATAGCAAGGTAGTGGTGGCCTAGTGGTTAAGGAAGTTTACTAAGGTGATAGGTTAAAGCAGTGTTTCTTAATTATTTTCTAGGGGATAGAATCCCCCCCTCCTCTCGGTAATATTTACCTAATTATCTTTACAAACTACTGTATGAGTTGCTAGCACCTGCATACAATCCCCTGATTAGTAGAATAAATTAACAAAATGAGCTGCAATGCTGCCATCTAGTGACTTTCACTCTCCTATACAACCATTTTCCCCCCAAACTATTTTTAGGGCACACATCATTTGGCTAAACCCAGGCATTGCATTATCGGGTTTTTATTATCGGAGGAAAAACCCATAATGATTCTTACCGATATTACATAATTATGGACCCTAGTTCCCAACAATATCAAATGATGATAGTCTGATATTCAGCAATTTACAAAGTTAGTCTCTCCCAAACTTTTAGTTTTAATAGTTTAGATTGACGGATTGTTGCGAAGTCTAATGACATTAGTAACAGTATTAACATATTGGAATCATGTAAAAAAATTGAATCTGATAAAGAACAGGGTAGCAAGTGTTTGACTTATTCTTGACTGAAAGGCAGATTTAACAAAACACATTCAACTGCTTTTTAGCCACACCTTATTTCATATGTTTACAAACACTGGTGCCTAATTGGCACATGCTCTGTCTTTGACTCAGCCTCTACAGTAGGATGGATGGTTATGAATCCGTCATGTTGTCAGTAAACAAAACCAGTTCTAAATGATGATGAAGTATTTGATTTATATTAAATGCAACCATTAGCTAGAAAAAAATAAAAAATAAAATCCTTGTTGACAATGTGAAAATACATAATGAAGTTGACCATTAACTTTTTCAGTAGTGATGCGTAGGCGGTTAGCATTTGGACGATGTATATTGGAGAGACCTTGTCAGTCCACATCCTGCCTGCAAGCTGTCTATTTACAGGCCACAAATGTGTCTGGGTTTTGGTTTGGTGAGCACTCGTCAATGGACTCTTCTAGGCTGTTAGAAAGACTGGCACATTTTTACTTTAGAAAAAGTACACTTATTAATACTTTACAATCTGTATGAGCTAATATTGAGTTTCTTTGTGTCTTTAATTGAACTGAAGGTTCTTTAGCCACCTCCTAATATATAGAATAGTCTTATTTTCTAATTGATTTATTTTATTTCCGTATTTATTTGAATCAATGCCCAAATGGAAATGGACATTTTGTATGCAAAAAAGTATTACAGCGCCGGATCTTTGACTCATTGGAAAAACGTCTTTGTGCACCTTTTAATATTTGCATTTGACTACTCCTGATGTATAATATGAACCACCTGATGTCATTTATGATGTCAAAGTCTTTATTAAAAAAAAGGAATAAAATTCAAATCCTCAAACCATCCTGCTAACATTTATTTCTTCTCAGGAAACACCTTTTTTTTCCACTAAAAACCACCTGGCGTGCACTGACAAGCCTATATATTTAATTGACTCAATGAGCTTAACGATCAGGGAGTGCACACACTTTAAAGGAGTGGGAATTGGCACAATGGACTTTAACCTTGACAAGGGAGTATGGAAGCGGGTGGGGGGGCAGTTCATATGTGAACTAGTCAAACACAGGTGCAGCTAATTAACTGCTGCTGTGAATCACAGTCATTGGTGGAAAAGAGCCGTCGTTAGCATCATTATTTCCACCTGTAACGAGTGCCATAAATTCCGTTGAAGCTTATTTGGAAAGTGCTGGCACAACTGTCAAACTGCTCAGCTCTAATGTGACCAGATGAAGAAAAGAGGGAACGGTCTTTAGGAGACCAGGTAGGTGGAATGTGAGGAGTTCTGGCTTATGTTGAGGATAATATTAAAAAATAAAAAAAAAAATCTTAAGAGAACTGAACTTGTTTTGTTCCGTTCTTTTCCATCTGCAGACTCCAACAGTAGGAAGCCTCAACGTGCCTCCTCCAATAATTCCTTTCATCTGTGTTGTATTTTTTCCAGTTACTTAAACACGGACATAAACCTCTGGTTTATAAACAAAAATGAGTTCCAGAGGTTCTTTTTTTTTTGGTTTTCTAGCTGTGTCACTATGCAGCTGTACTGTTGTTTGGAGATTTGCAGTGTTATTTAACAAAGGTGGGTCAGATTTAAAAAGAGCAGCAGCATAGTGGTGCAGTGGTTACCACCAGAGCCTCTTGGCTTGAAGACTGTTTTCTTTTTTTGGTCATCTTGGCCTTTTTTTTTTTTTTTTTTTCCACAATCCAAAAACATGCTTAGTCTTTCTGGCACAATGCTGCATTCCTTGTTAGCTGGCAACTCCTCCACAAAAACCAAGTGTTTCCTTTTAGTTATTCATATCAACAAAAACATTACGTATGATTCTAAAAAAAGGATTTATTTTTGCATCAGCTCTTCCAGATTACCCTCAGCTACAAATAAAAAAAAAACATCTTTTTTTTAATTTGGAACAGCAGTATCCTGAAGTTTTCTACTGGCTTATTGAAGAAACTAGTGAAACAAAAGTGACACAAAAAATTGTTTTACATACATGTTTTCTGAAGTTGATGAGCAGGGATCATGAACTCCTTTTCGTGAATTTTTATTTTATTTTTTTTAGTCTGGGATGCAAAATTTGGGAACATATACGTGGTTTAAGCTGTTCCTGCAACTCTCAGATAAAGGAATGTATATAAAATGTCTCGACCAGGAAATTCACAGTAATGTTAATGTCGTACAGCAAAACAACAACAACAACATCGAGAAGGAAAACATCTACCAGGCTTCTCCATGTCCCTTTTAATGGTTTGCTGTGGGAACGAGTGTTTGACACAGGCAGGCAGACTGAAGCACTTACTGAGGTCATCTGTGGGACACGCTGCATGTGACGTCCAGGCAGTCGTCTCATATGTTTAACTGTGTGTTCCACAAGCCAATGTGATCAAACCCACCTTATGTCATATTGTAGCTGTGAGGGCCTTATATTGGGGGGTAATGGAACACACATCTAGAAATGTATCCCCACTATCACTGTCGTCATCATCATCATCGTCATGATGTAAAAGTCATGAATAAAGGCTAGAATGCTTTTATCATTTTCTGTGCCATCTATTGAAGAAGTGTGGGTATTTCAAGGAAAAGGCAGAAGTATATTGATAGAATATATAAATTATATCATTTGGAAAAATTTGTCGTGCCAGATTAAAAGGCTAAACGGGCCGCATGTGTCTTCAAAAGTTAAGACTTTTTGATATGTTAAAAAAGATTTATCTTAAGCAGAATAGTTTGACATACAAGGGATGATTGAATGAAATAATGTTTAACTTGGATCTAGTAAGGCTGGTTTGCAATTTGATTAGTTGTATAAAATTAATAAATTATACATGTATTTATTTATTGGGAAATATAGTGTGTTTAAATGAAGATTATTGGCACTTTAAAGCAGTCCTTGTGAATGTGTGATTTCTATGGAAGGGGAGGTGAACAAGCGTGTTTCTGTGATTTCTTTTCAGTGGAGACGCTAACCTCACACCACCCTTGAATGTCAAGTTCTGTCCCCGAAAACTGAACTTGCTTTTACTTTCCCCTATCTTACCCTCTCTTTTTCTCACCCTCTCTGTAATATGATCAGTGTGGCCATTGAGCCACTGTTAGCTTAAACGTGTAATGCGGCGGGTCAGCTGTTGCACATGACAGGAAACTGAGCTGCTGCTGCCCCGGCTGCGCTTGAGCAGATGTTGTGCCTCGTTTCTATTCATGCAGTTTACCTCAAAAAGTCATTGCATGTATAACTGTTGTACTTCAATGTGTTGTTTGTAAAATGAGGAAGGAAATGCATTGCTCACTTCACTTTTTTGTGCAAACACACAAATATGTTGAAAGATGAATTATGAAGTAGTGGAAACCTCAGATTAATTATTTTGGGTGTCATTTTATTACCAGATTTCTCCTACTGCCCACTCCACCAGTAGGAAATCCACATGTGGATGGAAATAAAATGAACCACAAGTGTAGAAAACTACTTGTATGTTTCCGTCTGTTTCTAGAAGTTCTCCTTTGCTGCTGTGTGTGTACTACCTGTAGTTCCTTTAGGCACAGCAGCCAATGTATGGACTGATTTCCTCAGAGCAAAACTGAGGAGTCTGCACTTTTGCTCAACCAAGGCTCATTGGCTGAGAAACGCGTCGCCTCTACTTAGTTTAAGTGGAATTTTGTTGGAAATGAAACCTGACTCTCTCTGAGTTAGTACAAGTCTGGGCCTAATTATGAAAGACGACATTGTGAGACTGATTTCATGTCATCCACTTCTCTGTATAACTCATGACAGGAAGTCCTAATATTGAACGCACACACTTGATGTTCGGTGTTTTTGGTTCTCTTGTGCATTTTTTGTCCGTTGCTATGCCTCCGCTCAGACAACAATCTTGATTTTCTGAGCCCTTATTCGACTCTTCCCTTTCACATCGTGACGTGTTTCTTTGACTCACTAACACGTCTGACCAACTGTTCTCTGGCTGATTGAAAGTAGCTGTCTTTTCGCTCTCTTAATGTAGGTCAAACGCAGCAGGATGGCAGTTGATGAAAAGGCCTGTCGATGTACTAAGACCTGCATGGATTTGTTTTCTTTTTTCCCCTCTCAGGAGCAGCCAAAAATTATCGAGCCGCTGGACTATGAGGCTGTGGTGTTTCAGAGAAAGGCCCAGATCCACAGTGACCCACACAGAGATCTGCTGCTCTGCCCTGTGGATGATGTTTCGGTGAGTCCGCAGCATCTCCAACTCGTGAGCCGAGCTGCTGTGCAGTAACCTGGACAAATGGCAAAAAATTCTAGGGGAATTTCAAGAATCTCATTTTGGAATACCCCTTAAAAACACTGTCCCACTCCTACTAACAAGAAGGTTATTTCTGATTTGAGTGACACTTGAGAGTGAACCAAACTCCCTGAGTGTTCTTTGAGTGTTTGGTGTAAATATAAACAGCAGCTTGGCCGAAACAGGAAGTTCCTGGACCATATTCCATTTTTGACCCGAGTGACTAACCAAGCACAAAAAAGTATTACGGGTGTATATTGGCAAGAATCTGGCCATAGGATACTGGGGAAATTAATATATATATTGCCATATACTGTAATACCATAGTAATACATGACAATGTATTGAGGTTTTCTTTAAACACTAATTGTTGGAAAACTGTTAACATCAGGTCCATTTGAAGGATTTTTTTTGGACATTTTGGAAAAAAAAAAAGGTTGTTTGAGTCAATGTCTCAAATACCGCAAATATATGCAGTCCCTGTACAATAAACTAGCCGTCAAAGGTTTAAATGCAACGCAAAGTGAACCAACGCCACGGATATTAACATGTTAATTGCTAATAAAAAATTGACGTCAAAGGTTTAAATGCAACGCAAAGTGAACCAACGCCACGGATATTAACATGTTAATTGCTAATAAAAAATAATTGTTACATTGCTGTAGAATACTGGTATGGTCTCGACGAACGAAACTACATTGCTGTAGAATACTGGTATGGTCGACGAATGAGTGTAAACACTTAAAAAAAAATCTGAGGCGTCAGGCTAAACTAATAGTAATAATCTATACAGTATACTATTTCTAGTACTATATAGTTTTTCTGTTATTTTGTTCGTTTCCATTTGGATTTGGACTTAAAATCAAAACTGCTCCTCCTCCACTCGTGGAATAGTCCTCTCAGAGTGTACAGCTTTTTGAGTTAACAATAGCTACAGGAAAGAAAAACATCTAGAAGCAGAGATTTCCTTACATCAATCACCCACGTGTTCAGTAATTCACAGGTCTCTTCAAAGATGTGTGCTGTGAAACACAGTGCAGGTACAGCTGTATTGTTACAGCTATTTCAGACATGTGGTTTTGTTCAGCGATATGTCTTACTTCCTGTCTCTGTTGGCACTCATCCAGTCACATTACAGGCAGCTCTCTGCATTCACTCTCACCGTTACTGCCTGATGGTTTGGGGATTGAAGAAAAAAAAAAACCCCACACATCTGTCTCTGTCTGTTTCCATGTGTCCATTTGTGTTTGCAGGAGTCCCAGCTGTTACGGCAAAGGAGAACTGTTGTTCCCGCTGTGCCCCAGAATGCTGAACGGGAGGCCAGGAGTCTCTTTGCCAGAGAGGTATTCAGACAGCCTCCTGCATTTGTAACAATGGGAATGAAATAATCATGTAAATTACAATAGAAAAACATTAAAAAAAACACTAAGATTCAAAATGGAATCTCCTATCCAACCAATGCTGTTGTTTGTCAATGTAGCAGACATCCAGCAGAGTGAGAAGTGACAGAGCATAAACTTGACTCCGAGTGTAATAATATACTGCAATAGCAATGAAACACACACACACACACACTGGTGCTATGATTTCAGAACACATCTGTTCTGCCAGAGTCTACATTTCTGTTCTTCAGCCAGCCCTAGTTACGACAGTGCATCATGGAAATAACGGTCTTCAGAGTTGTTGAAACATCCTTTGGCTAACTCCACACTATTTCAGTGGAAATGTATTTATTACATTCCTCTACGTCCCTCCACCCCCCTCCCAAAAAAAAAAACACATCTAGTTTTAGTCTCTCACTGGACCAAGTCATCTGCACAATAAAAAAAAATCATTGTAGATAATAACAAAGAGAAGCCAAGGCAGCAGTGAGGACTACTGTGACTGATGCATCCTGGAATAAAAGATGTCAAACTTTATTTTCCAAGTGGAGTTTTTTTCCTCCCAGCTGCAGCACAGACCACGGTGTTGAACTCTGTTGTTGTGATCCAGCTCTCTCTGTGTTCTCCTGTTTATAGTGCATCAAGATGTACAACACCGACTGGCACGTAATAAACTACAAATACGAGGCCTACTCCGGTGACTTCCGCATGTTGCCAAGGTAAGAACGGTGGAAGTGAATTAGAAATGCGAGGAATTTGAAAGATAAGAACGGACAGTTTTTTTAAAAAACATCCGGTTTGTCAGAGGTGTGTGAGAACGGGCCACTCCTCGGATGCTTGGGCAGAGCCATGGACAATGCTGTGTAGAAATTGAAGGAACTGCATGATTTTCTTCTTTAGGCACATTGGCCGCAGCTGTTTGGGTGCTGATAAATTCCCTCAAGGAAGTTATTTTTATCACCTCTCTCTGCACTGGTACCAGAAATTTCAGTGAATGAGATTTATGTGGAACACTTTTCTACTACTGCCACTGGAGCTCTATTAAAACAGGATACATGTTGCAAGTGAGATATTTTTGAATCCTGCCATAATGTGCCTCACGCCTGCCCCACATAAGAAACAAACGAACCCCTTATTGTGGTAAAGCACCTTAACCATGGCTCTTTCCTTACATGGAAAGAGCAGCATGCGGAGATTGATTGAATTTATTGACCGCTGACCTGCTCGCGCTGTCTTTTTTCGCAGCAAAGGCCTGAAAACGGACAAGCTGCCCTCCCATGTGTTTGAGGTCGATGAAGACGCCAAAGATGAGGTGAGAGTTGTCGGATCGCCGACATCAATCGCTGCACGGTGCTCTTGAATCAGCCGATGCTTCACAGACACAACATGCAAATGTACACCTGACTAGATTTATTGACAGGCTTCTTAGAGCTGACTGTGTGTTAATCGTTTTAGAAAATGGACACAAGACACATGTTTGGCTCCAGCGAACAGCAAGATCAGTGTCCGTGCAATGTATGCTAACAGAGCAGACATGCACACTGGGAACTGCTCACGGTGCTGGGAAGAGTCACAGTGACGTACGGCCTTCTGGTCCGTCAGCGTGACCCCAGCTGTCTGAGTGCAGGACAGTGAAACCTGAAGCAGTATACGTTCTATAAATAGCTGTTTTCGATCCTCCTCTTAACCTCCTGCAGGATGTGGATAAACTTAGACAGAGAATGGGTTTAATAGAAGAGGAAAGACAGTGAAGCAGTCTGAGACGTACAGGACAAAGACACTGCTTTTTTTTCTTTCAAAAACCTATAGTGCTTTTCTTAAAAAAAATTTTTTTCTGTATCCAATAAATGACCAGGCACTTTAACCTGACTTCAGCTGTATAACAATTACACACTGATAAGGACATGACTGTTAGCTGACAATATATAGACGTGAGTTACGTTGTGACAGGAAGTGAATGCTTGGCAACCGATCACTAACGTCGACTTTGCCTTCAAAGGGAGGCCCAACAGCGGGAGAAGGAGGAGAGCAAATTAGATAACAAGGTGGAGCAGGAGAGGAGGAAGAGGCCAGACGTGGAGAGGACAAAATACCCCTCCAATGGGATTAGTCTCATTTCCATTGCGCATGCTTGTGTGTGGAGACACAGACACACCTCGCCACACGTCGACCCTTTTTAACTCAATGTCATAGTATGAATGTCGCGTTCCTCCCCTACATTAAGTCGATTGGCCCTGTGTGCCGTGATGTGACACAGCATCAGTCGCACGATGGAGTCCGTTTCATCAAATAGTAAATATTTCACCTAATCTTCAAACGATTTGTCCAGATGTTGTGCGATCGTAAAAGACTTCCTGTTCTGTTGGCAGGGCAGATGACCCCTCGCCATCTACAATTACACAGTCTGAACATAACTCCTCTTCTTCTGCCAGAGACCTATCACTATTTTGAGTATTTGCGTGTGCAAAACTAAAAGCAAAGCCAACGTTGATAAATGCCTAGTGTTTGTTTGTCTTGTCAGGACACAGCTTCGCTCTGCTCCCAGAGAGGAGGCATCATGAAGCAGGGCTGGCTACAGAAAGCCAACATCAACAGCAGTCTGTCAGTCTCAATGAGGGTGAGTCAGCGCCAGACCTCCTGTCTGTTCATCACAAAAACGGATCATCAGGAACCACATTAACAAGCACCAGTCAC
Organism: Cynoglossus semilaevis; assembly: GCF_000523025.1. NCBI lineage: Eukaryota > Metazoa > Chordata > Actinopteri > Pleuronectiformes > Cynoglossidae > Cynoglossus > Cynoglossus semilaevis. The sequence continues at coordinate 32,668,528 of NC_024307.1, forward strand.
ACTGTGTTTTCTTTTTTTGTTGGCCGTATTTGACATTCATACTTCCTCGCCATTAATGTCCCTTTGTGTATAGCCATTAATCACACTTAAAGCTGTAAATGTACAAATAAATGAGTTTGTCAGGGCACGGGGGACAAAGAGGGGGGGTGTAAGGCAGGAAGCCCTGGCAGAAGCACAAGGAGTGCATCTCACCTCACCAGAACGTCATAAATTCAACTGCAGATGAGGCCACCAGTCATTCTGCACTTCTATGTACAGTGGAACCTCGAGATATGAGCCCTCTAAAAAACTCCCTCATTAGTGCTAATAATTCCTGTGATATAAAATAAAATGTGGTTTTATGAGTTCTTACGATACAGTAGCTGCTAATGGCAGCATGTGTGGAGGAGGAGGAGGGAGGGAGGGAAGAGAGTTGGCCGGTATGTAGACATTTGATTCTGTACCATACCTTACACATACACTACGTAACTTAAATAAACTTACTATTATGAAGAATACTGCACAAAATAGAGAGAAAATCACGTAGATAACGCAAACACAAGACTCGCGGGAGATGTGTATGGAAGTCAACAAACCCGTGAAGTGAACGAGTGAAGCGGCCACCTAGCGTCGGCGTCTGTAAGCGTGCTCGTATCTCAAATCTTTACTCGTATCTCGAAGCAACAATTAGCTCAAAGGCTTGCTCGTATCTCGGAATACTCGTATCTCAGGTTCCACTGTACTTCAGTTGCCAGAAGTGAAGGTCTGACTCACTCTTCTCTTCCCTCTCCTGAACATGCAGGTGTTCAAAAGGAGGTACTTCTACTTGTCTCAGCTCCCTGACGGCTCCTACATCCTCAACTCCTACAAGGACGAGAAGAACTGCAAGGAAACCAAAGGCTCCATATACTTGGACTCATGCATAGATGTCATTCAGGTAAACTGCGAAAGAAATTATACGATAAAAGTCCCCAGTCGAGAGTCGATAACAGACTTTACGCTGTTCATTTGATCGAATCTTGGCCACGCCCGCTGAGCTTTCACATCTTGGCATCAGTATCAAGCCCGTCAGTGTGAATCTCGCTGCATTTGTTTGGCTTCATTGAAGAGAATTACTAGATTCTCCTGACTTGGCCAGAAATGTTCAGTCCTTACAGACTGCTGTTGCTCACTAATGGAATGGCACATCACTCAGATCTCCACTGACTGGCAGGGCTGATAGAAAAGCTTTCAGTTTGCTAGAGACCCTCTGGACGGCGCTGTACATTGTGGCTAATGGGTCTATTTATTCAAAGTCCCACTGCTCTAATCCCTATTTAATTTTGCACTGATAATCGGGAAATCTAGTGTGTCTGTGTGTGGTGTGAGTTCAAGGACACGTGAAAATGAATTCAAATAAAAGTTCTCATTTGAACCCTTTAGAGCCAAAAGATGCGCCGTAATGGCTTTGAACTGAAGATGCAGGACCGCTACAGCCACTTCCTGGCTGCGGACAGTGAAGCAGAGATGGAGGACTGGGTGTTGACTCTGAAGCAGGCTCTGCTGAGCAGCACCGAGGCTGGGCAGGACAGGCGGAACGGCACAGAATCCCTGGATTGTGCTCTGGGTTAGTTGCATTATAATGTTTTTTCATTGTCAGGCCTGATTGGAGATGTTCCACTATCCCCTCATTTAGTTATGAAAGGTTTCTTTATTCTGCTGACTATAATAATAATAGTAATATTGATTGTACTGTATGTTCAAGCATAGCCTCTGAGGCTGCTGTAATAAGTACAGAGCCTTACTGTAATCCCTCTTTTGGCAGTGGGGGGAGTCCAGACCTCTAGCTTCCATGTTAACGGCCTCGTATTACAGTAAAACACTGGTAAATGTCTTAATGTGACACACCGTACCGAAGCAAAGTTCTCGCTAACGTCAAAGCTTATATCAGATCCTAGGGTTTTATTTAATCATATTTCTTAGTTTAAATCCTTTACCGTAGCCTCTTCCAGTGAGGATTCAGATAAAACTGCTCGACTCGTCGCGTTTCCTGAGCTGTGGAGGAATTCCAGCTCGTCCATGTAGCTTGCTGCCAGCATCCTTGGACTAATAATATAGTGTCTGTAGAAAAATTCCATTGAAACCCAATAGCCTTAGCTTTTGCACACAAATCTCAAAGATGCTGATGAGATGTTGGGAGACCATCCAGGAGGACGGAGGTACTGTTGGAGTTCAGTCAGTCCATTATGATTTCCACCGGGTGTCAGCAGAACAGTGAATGGCTTCTTTGTAATTTAGCCAAAGAAGTCTAGTAAAAAAAAATAAAAAAAACCACGGGATGGATCAGGGGATCCGTTGTGCAGAATTTTTACCGAGCACAACTTCACACTAGATACTGTTTTAACATCAGACTGTGGTATATTTCCTAACCTGTGTTCTGTCCAATCAGACGATGACACCACCAGCCAAGGGAAAGGTGAAAGCCTGCTGGAGAGTTTGGGAAGGAGCTTACACCCTGAACTCATGAAGGTGGCGTTTTTTTTTTTAAATCATATTTTGAAGACTTACATATATATCTGGAGATGATAGTGTGTGTATTGAAGACTGTGCCTATGGTAGTAACAGAATTTATACTGCTAAATTCAATAATAATAGTACAACCAAATGACCTGAGGCGACTGGAAAAGAGCTTCTGGTGAAAGCCTGAAAAAGAAGTATTTTATGAAAATACACCTCCCTGAAACTTAGAACAGTACTGTACATGTAGGCGTTACCTCTGACTAAACAATTCAGGTGAAAATGTTTATTGGCAAGTAATATGCTGTTTATAATTATCTTGGTGATAAAAGAGCAGCTCATTTGTGGACCAGATGTGTCTTGGAGCCCCAGCACTCGTCGTTGCTCTCTGCAGAGACCATGCAGCTCTTACATGTCGATAAACCCAGGGCTACATGCAGACAACAAAGCCCTCTGTGCCTCGTGCTCTTGTTCCTCTCTGTTTGCTCTGGGCTACTTCAGCACAGCTTTAGCGGCTCCGTGAAGAAGATCTCTAGTGGGTTTGCCTGAAGGCTGCACACAGTGGGAGCAAATACACGGAGAGGGGAAGGAGACGGGAAGGAGATGGATTAGGGCTCTTTACTGTATAATGTCCTGAGGGTTTGATTTGTTGTGACCTCATTGGATGTTTTCGTCTTTCTTCCGTCTGGGTCTGTAGTGCTGCCTGTTTGTCCTTTAGTGGATTTATGGAAACATACGTCCATGTTGGTTCGAAATACTGTAAGAATACTGCTCTAGTACATCGGCAGTAATACCATATTAATACACATTTTTTACTAATACGGTGATAATCACTTTTTACCTTTATTTCCTAATGAGAAATGCTAAAACAAACAGACACAAAGTCCATGTTCTGCCAGAGAATGAAAGCCATTATGAAATTCATGTTAAGATTTTTTTTTTGCACACATTCCTCCATTCATGTCTGTAGTACGCCAGGGAGACGGACCAGCTAAATAAGATCAACAGGAACGAAGTCAGACAAAAGATTTTCTCTCTGGATCCTGAAACACAGGTACAGTTGATTCTTCTCTTGTACTACTCCAGCCCTTCATGTTTTATTCATGTCACTATTGATTCAACTTTCTGACGCCTCCTCCTCTTTTCTCGTTTCCTTTTCCTTCATGTCCACCCTGTTTCTCATCGCCTCTACTCCTCTCTGAATCTCTCTGTGTGCCCTGCTGGCTACATTCTTCTCCACCTCTCTCCCATCTGACTCCCAGAGGCTGGACTTCTCAGGCATCGAGCCCGATGTCAAGCCATTTGAGGAGCGATTTGGCCGCCGCATCATGGTCAGTTGCCACGATCTGACCTTCAGTCTCCAGGGCTGCGTTAGTGAGAAGGGCGACGGCGTCCTCACCAATGTAGGTCATTACCCGACTGTCACAACATGTACTTTCATGCCATGACCCGCTTATGACAAATCAAGATGAAATTAGTTATTTTGATTGAAAGAGGAAAAAATAACCTAGATTTTGGACTCTTTAAACTGCGGTCCTTGATCTCTCTCCTCACTATGCTTCATCATTAAAAAAAATCAATTTCGTGATGATGTGACAAGAGCTTGATGTTTTTACCTGAACGCTCTCGACGCCCCCTACTGCATGTCTGAGCTGCAGTCGTAAAATGTTATTTTAGGTCTTCTCTTCCTGTATGCTGCAGCATTAGAGGGGCTGTTGGCTGCACTAATGCGACTCATGTTGTGGTCTGGATGCAGCCCATAGTCTGGCTCTCTCCCTCCACTTTTGCCGTCTTTAATGTTTATTGGACGGAGAGAGGCCTGTCCATCATGGCATTAGTGCACAGTTATTCAGACGTGTGTGGGCTGAGCTAGAGAGAGAGAGAGAGAGAGCGAGAACCAGCACTTTACTCCAAACTAGAGATCAACTTACGTTCCAAGGCAATTTCACGTCATGTAATAAATGATTTATTTCACTATCTTTAGGCCTACTCTCTTGTATGATTACACACTAAATTCATCACATCTGCAAATGTCTTAAAGGTAAAGCATTTTTTCCTAAAACCATATAAATATGGACTTGTGAGGCAGAAATATTGGTCATTCTTTCCCAAAGACTGGGTCGCGACCCTCAGGTGGGTCGCAAGAGATTTGTTTTTGGGGTCGTCTCGCATCATGTTTCCCAGGAGTTTACAAATAATGTCTATTGACTTGGGTCGTGAAGGTTTGTGACTTTTAAAATATGGGTCCCCAGGAAATACGTTTAGGAAACACTGATTTAGAAGACATTATAGTATCATAATCCACCAGTACTGCTGGTGCGTAAAAGTGTATATTGCTCATCTCTTCACTGATTCTCAGGTGGAGCCTTTCTTCATCAGCCTCGCCCTCTTCGATGTCTCCAAGAGCTGTAAGATCTCGGCGGACTTCCACGTTGACCTCAACCCGCCCTGCGTCAGAGAGTTGCTGACAGACACCTCAGGCCAGCTCTCTCCATTCTCTGACTCAGAGGGTGGAGGTGCGGCAGAGAGCGGAGGAGCAGGAGGAGGACCAATGGTGAATGGAGACTCTGGGAAAGGCAACAGTCTGCCTGTCCTACAGAGAGTGTCAGAGGCCCTGCTGCGCTTCCCCACACAGGTAGGAACCTGAACGACAGGAAATGACTTCTTGTGAGTCAGTAAGTTGTGGCCGTGCCGCTCAGGACTGGATGTGAAATCCCGACTGACTATTTGTGTGGAACAAAGTGTGAAGAACACAGTGTTTTTAGTTTTTGCAATATTCTGATGAACGTATCCTCGGGCAAATGAGTAATTCTTAAGGAATCATATCACTGAATACAAGTATTTAACATTGCGTAATCATACTACGAAGAGCTAAAGTTTGAAATCATTTTGGTGGCTGCTGGCCCGCTTATACACAGAACTACATGTTCAGGATATTTTTTGTGAAATTATATTTCATAAAATATGAATAGATAATAATAGGTATCTTATATACTTAACTATTGTTAATTAGGTTCTGACTGTACTGGTCCACCTCACTTGGTATCTAATCAGGTTGTGACCTGAAATGAGTTTGACAGCCCTGGTTTATGATGTGTGTTTAAGACATGAGGCAGCTGAGAGGATGTCACCAATACAGTATTGTGTGTCACTTTATTAGAAAATGGCTGAGATGTCGTGATGTCAGTAACACAGAGGACACATTGCATTCACTTGTGGCATGAGCATCAAAAAACTATGAAATAACTATCAACGCTATGGAGAAAAAAAACATTATTCCTGTCAGAAATAATAGCAAAATGAATAGAAAGTATTAAAATGATGTCAACAGGAAACGCAACACTTCCTTAGCAACCTTCAGGTCATGCTGTATACAAGCTGTTTACCATCACTAGGCTTTGCCGTCCTGTCTCAGGGTGGGGGCGGGAGTCGACTCCACGCCCCCCTTTTTTCATCGTCACAGAGCTCTGTAGACCTGACGACGGAGAAACACAGCTCTTCACTCAAAGTTAAGTTAATAGTTAAGATAATAGTTTTCATGTGAAACATTGAGCTCACGCTGCAGAGTTTAGAAGTCTTCCTACCGTAGTTTCCTTCTTGTGTGCGCGGGACGTGATGCAAAGCTTTATGGCTGGTTGCTTCCTTCCTCTTCACCAGTGTGTTCAGTTTATGGGTTGAAGCAGAAGGCCGTGGGGGGAGCATTCGTATTCTGGAGCTGTTCCTGCTGCAAAATGAGCAGAAACCTACAAGCAGAAAAGCTAATAAATCAGCCGCATATTTACTTTTCTCTCTCATAACTAGGAACAGATCTGTCATCGCAGCTGATGGAAGGCAGGGAGAAGTAGTAAAAAGACAAGTAGAATGTCAGACTCCACTACGTTGTAAACACACGAGGACATTTGCAGTAGAGGAGACGGCGTTTACTCTGAAGCAACGCAGTAGTTTGCAGGCAGCTGGACTGTCTGGGCTAAAAAACAATTAAAGAACTTCCATATGTTTAATCTCTAAAGACCTAATGTTACGTTCTGGTGGCCCGCATTTGTCAAAGGTTTTCACCAGCAGAACACACACTATACATAAATATGGTAGGCTGTGCCTCTGTGATTAGCGGCTGTTCCAGCTCAGCTGACCACACTTTAATTTAGGAGCTCTGGGTGTGGTCCAAGGACGGGCCCTTGTGTTCTCCATATCCTTCTCCACTACATCAGCAGCATCTGCAGCAGGCATCACATAATTGAAAAATCCAATACATTAGCCTGGCATTTGGCTGTAAACTGGCAGCTGTAGCAAGGTTTTTTTTTTTTTTTTTTAACTTTGATACTTAGTGCTAATAAGCTATTTTGGCTGGAAATGTGGGAATCTCTGTGTTGAAAATATATGGTGATGAGTGGCTTATGAAAACACATCAGGATGCCAGGGATTGGAAACAGATGCAGCCAGAAGAGGTCAGATGGGGTCGCTGTTTGGAGTGTGACTTGACTGTATGTATCTGGGGCTTCTAATGGAATATGGCATGCTGGACATAAGTGTACCACTGCTGTAATGCTTGAATGATATCAAGCCTCCAGCCACTAGGTGGCAGCAACTCATACAGTGGTTTGTACAGATAAAAATATACATGTTATCAGGTTCTCAGTAGTATTTCAATTTGTGAGGTTGTTGGTTGGAGGGGTGCTCGGGAGGGGGGTGTGTAAACATTTCTGTTCCCATGGGGGAGTGCGTGTCAGAAAATAATTGAGAACCACTGGTTTGATGTAAGCAATGGCGACAGTAGCTTTAAGAAAACCAAAAATAGACATGAGCACCGTGTGGTTGTCCTGTATCGCTTGAACTCAGAGCAACCATTTATTCACCTCAAGCTAAACTTTGAGTAGAACCTCTGAGGCCACTCTCCTTTACATCTATGTCATCCCTTGGATTTTCTGTGGTAAACAAGTTAATCTGGCAAATCTGTATTCATCTGACTGTCTGTCCACCTTACAGGGGATCTTCTCAGTGACCAATCCTCATGCAGACATCTTCCTCGTCGCCCGTGTGGAGAAAGTATTACAGAATGGCATCACCCATTGTGCTGAGCCATACATCAAGACGTCGGACATCACCAAGGTCTTTGCTTTTCAACCCTTTTTTTGCACAATACGAAGTAGCAACGAGCTACATTTTTTAAAATGTTTCTTTAAATTTAATTTTGCACAGACAGCTCAAAAGGTGCTCAAAGCTGCCAAGCAGACATGCCAACGCTTGGGTCAGTACAGGATGCCATTTGCCTGGGCTGCCAAGTAAGATGGGAACATATATATATATAATATAATATAATATATATATAAATAATAATTTTATGTATTATATGTAATGGTGAACAGATGTCAATGTGAACTGTGTGTTTTCAGGCCGGTGTTCAAAGATGCTCAGGGAAGCCTGGATATGGATGGCAAGTTTTCTCCACTCTATCGCCAGGACAGCAGCAAAATCTCCACGGAAGACATCATCAAGCTGCTGTCTGACATCAGGAAGTGAGTCGCGCGGACGTGTACAAGAGACGGTTGTCTAACAGTGCACGTTTTATATGTATTTTTTGGCTCACAAAGTCCACATTAGAACATTAAATAACGGCTCACAGACTTCTTCACTTATTCAACGTTGACACATTAACCTGCATATCAGCTTATAGTGCAAATGTCTAACACCCAATGGTTGTGGGTTGGATTCCATGTTCAGTACATTATATGCCAAAAGATGGCAAAACTTTCAGGCTTGTTGAGTGGTCGTCATTAACACCATTAACAACTACTACATTAACATCTGTCACCAACAAACTACACAGCTGCTTCTGTCCAAGTGGAAATGGCAAATCACTGTGTGTGCCTCCAACCAGAATAGCTCTTTTGAGGTGGACTGAGCTGCCGTGACATGAAGTCCCATTTTTTCATGTATTATAATCAAGAGCAGTC
>NC_024307.1:32678295-32684680 GCF_000523025.1 Cynoglossus semilaevis
AGTACAGGATGACATTTGCCTGGGCTGTGCAGTAAGATGGGGACATATATATATATAATATAATATAATATATATATAAATAATAATTTTATGTATTATATGTAATGGTGAACAGATGTCAATGTGAACTGTGTGTTTTCAGGCCGGTGTTCAAAGATGCTCAGGGAAGCCTGGATATGGATGGCAAGTTTTCTCCACTCTATCGCCAGGACAGCAGCAAAATCTCCACGGAAGACATCATCAAGCTGCTGTCTGACATCAGGAAGTGAGTCGCGCGGACGTGTACAAGAGACGGTTGTCTAACAGTGCACGTTTTATATGTATTTTTTGGCTCACAAAGTCCACATTAGAACATTAAATAACGGCTCACAGACTTCTTCACTTATTCAACGTTGACACATTAACCTGCATATCAGCTTATAGTGCAAATGTCTAACACCCAATGGTTGTGGGTTGGATTCCATGTTCAGTACATTATATGCCAAAAGATGGCAAAACTTTCAGGCTTGTTGAGTGGTCGTCATTAACACCATTAACAACTACTACATTAACATCTGTCACCAACAAACTACACAGCTGCTTCTGTCCAAGTGGAAATGGCAAATCACTGTGTGTGCCTCCAACCAGAATAGCTCTTTTGAGGTGGACTGAGCTGCCGTGACATGAAGTCCCATTTTTTCATGTATTATAATCAAGAGCAGTCGCTGAGGTTCACACACAGTGCAGTATACACAGTAAAAGCCATATAGAGGCCGCAGCCATACCCTGGAAGTAAACACAAGCTGTTGCCTCTATACGGAACACATACATAATTGGAAAATGCATGTGTATACTGTGTCATTATTTTCTGCTAAGTGCTGTTAACAAAAAAAAAAGCACCTTGAAGACGATAAAAAATCTCCTCATGTTTGTTTCCTCGTCAGGCCAGAGAAGAGCAAACTTCAGACCATCCCTGGACAGATGAATGTCACCATTGAATGTGTTCCTCCTGACATCTCAAGTATGTCGTCACACTCCCCTTATGCTAACATTGGTCTCTCTGTGTCTGAAACAGTGGTCACATTTTAAAGCTGCACAACTGCTTATAAGACAAACACAGCAGCACAATCTCCTGCTCGTGTCTTGTATGTTAGCATCAAGTGTAATGTTGGATGGTGGTATAGATGTCAATATGTTAGAGATTCTTTTGGGGGGGAGGTGACATGTGAAACAGGAAGTCACTCGTGACTCCACACTTCTCTAACTTGTGAGCTCTGCTCTGTAGATACGGTGACATCCTCCTACATTCCCGTCAGGCCTTTCGAGGACGGCTGCGAGAGAGTGTCCGTGGATGTCGAAGAGTTCTTGCCAGAGGAGGCCAAGTACAACTACCCGTTCACCACGTACAAAAACCAACTCTACGTCTACCCGCTGCAGCTCAAGTATGACAATCAGAAGACCTTCACCAAGGTGTGTGACTCCAGGAACAAGAGAGTTCAAACAGGGGACACGTTATAAAAAAATTACTTGGTAACGTTTGTTAGTTTAAATATTAGTATAAACAAGTGATATGGCTAAAAAAAGTTCCATCCTTTTCTTTGCGCTGTTTCTTGTTCTGGGTCTGACTCTGGCTCAAACAATTGTGGTTAGACAGCAGTTTGTTGTCTGGCAGCCATTCGTCAACCGTTGTCATGGTTGCCTGTACCTGTCTTTAGATCAGGGGTGTCAACCATACACCCTGCGGGCCAAAACTGGCCTGCTTGAGGTTTCAATCTTGATGAATTTTGAAAACAAAAAAACTTTTCAAGAAATGTTGTGTTTAAAATTATATTTCATTATAATTAATTTAAAAAATGTAATATTATCACATAATTAAGATTTGTCAAATATACTTGTACTTCTTTGCATGAAAACAGAGAGGGGAAAAACATGGACTTATTGTTATTTATAGTTAATTATGTCATGATTGTACTGGTCCGGCCCAATTGACATCTAATCAGGTTGAATGTGGCCCATGAACCAAACTGAGTTTGACACCCCTGCCTTAGATCTTCCCATCACACCAGAGCTGGGCGGAGCTCACAGAGCCTCATTAGCATTTAAAGGTAAAGGCACAGAAAATGGCTGAACAGGTCAGGGCTGTTAAAGAGTCCTGTAAGGACGCCAGCTGCGCTAAATCCAAATCATGTTATTAACATTTTATTTAAACATCAAAGATCCTTAATCAGTTGCATGATATGTCTCTGATATGTCAGTATCTGCAGTCATTGAACGGCTGTGTTTTCCCCACTAGGCAAGAAACATAGCAGTTTGCATCCAGTTCAGAGACTCGGATGAAGAAGGTGCCGTCGCCTTAAAGGTGAGTTGAACCATAAATCAGAAATCAATAACAGAGTAAAGTGTATTATGTTTCATGTATTAACATGATTTAATTTTGACATGAAAGAGGTTTAAGTCACTCCACCACAAGGAAAAACGTTCCTTTTATTTCCCCCTAAATTGCATTAATAAATCCACATAATCACCGCATGTAAGGACAATAAAAGTTGCTGCTTTAAAAAAAATTCTTTGACATGGTTTGTGCTATTTCTTCAAATTTGCAAAGTGGAAGAACAAGTACAGCCAAGGGCCCAGAAAGGGAGAAAGGAAAAGCTTAGGGAAACGGGTTATTATAGCTGGCAGGAGAAGATAATGAACGGTCAGTGTTTTTTTTTTTTCCTTTTCCTCTCTTCTCCTTCTCGTAATTTCTCTTTGGCCACACACCTCAAGTATTTGTGATTGGAAAAAAAAAGCCATCAAAGCATGTAGGATTGCCCGCTTCCCCTTTTTCCTACTTGACAGGCGGCAAGAAACACAAAAAATAATAACAACTAATGTGAACTGACTCAACCACACTGACAGCAGCAGCATTAGCAGCAGTAGCTGCATGAGACTACTGTCCAGATGTAGCCAGAGTTAGCTGAAACCTGAATGTGGGGGAATTAGGAGGAAAACTGAGATAGTCAATGGAAAAAAACATTTTTTGTTATAAAATAATGTTAACGTTCCTTCTTGACCCACATTCACCCGAGAGTTCCGGTTTCATTAACTTGTACTTTCAATTCATTCAGGTTGATCCAGAACGCTAGCAGCTAAAGTGTCGTGTTGTTTGTAGTCGTATTCAACTACACATCTGAGTTTCAATCTTGGATAGAGATTTTTCCTTATGCAGTCAGGTCTTGTCCAGACTCCAAATTCTCTTTCTTAGACTCCCTGTTATCGTGACCCGTGGCTCCAATCAGTCTCAGTCTTAAGTACTTGGCTCCAGCACTCTGTCCTTCAGTTGGCCACCAGTGCTATTTATTGTCCACAATGGTGGAGGCAATTGTAATTATCCACATCCTATTTATTGACAAACAAACCTGCCACCAGAGGGCATCATCTTTTTTTGTTTTTTTCTTTCCGTTTTTTTTGTGCGTCTTACATCATGTTACATCCTGGTTTTGTTTTTTTTTCCTCACAAACTTCACACCAAGCACACTGGCATGGTTCTGTGCAAAAGGTTACATTCCTGAAAGACCCCTCCATTTATTTTAACCACTAATGGGTTTAATTACCATCTGAAGAGAAGGACACAATAACTGTGTCGCCACATGTGGAATTAGAGTTCTGTAATTGTTGTGTTCGTGGCGTTCACCAGAAGAGGGCCACGGTGGTGTGTTCGTGGAAGCAAAACTGCATTGAGCGGGAGATAGGAGTAGGAGTTAAAAAACATTATTGTTTTGTGTCTAGACCGCCTCATGTTTACACATCCTGTATTTTTGTTGATTCTGTTTTTTTTTTTCAAACTTCAAATTGTCAGGTGATGAAGGCCTGCCCTTTTCCCCCCTGTAAATATTGTCAGTAACCACAGATTGTTGAACACTTAGTCACTGCCGTGCCCCAACAACAGACAGCCAGAGTTGCGTTATTGATGTGTGTGTGTGTGATGTGCTTGACTTTCAGTGCATCTACGGCAAGCCAGGAGACTCGCTCTTCACGGGCAGCACCTACGCAGCCGTCCTGCACCACAACCAGAGCCCGGAGTTCTACGACGAGGTGAGAAAGACCAGGCATCAGGTCAAATGTGTCATCTGCGCTTAGTCGATGAATACAACTGGAAACTTACCGTTTAAATCAGTGTTTCCCAAACGTATTTTCTGGGGACCCATATTTTAAAAGTCACAAACCTTCGCGACCCAAGTCAATAGATATTATTCGTAAACTCCTGGGAAACATGATGCAAAATGACCAAAAAAAAAAAAAAAAATCTCTTGTGACCCAACTGAGGGTCACGACCCACTCTTGGGAAACAGTAGTTTAAAGTATCTCTGGAGTAACAGGAAACTGGTTACCATGACTGTTTTTATTCCTGGAAACACGTTTGTTACTTACGTGTACTTGGTACTCAATCCCCGACCAGTGCTGAGATAATCCCATTAATCTGTCCAAGTTGACTGTTTTTATTCCTGGAAACACGTTAATCCCATTAATCTGTCCAAGAGTTTTCACACATGACTGATGAAGCAAACTCACTATCACTGAGCACACGCAGGGAGCCAGTAGGGGGGCTATTGTTGGAGAGATTGGAGCAACTTGGTGTTGCTGTGAAAAATATGAGGACTTCAGTAGTCCTTAAATGCACTCACACTGTGGTGGGCTCTCTGAGATTAACGTCCATGTCCTTAAAACTTGGCTCTCCTAATGGAAAGTTTCTGCTTCAGCTCAAACACAAGGATGTTCGACCTCTCTGATGTGTTTTTTATGAGGAGAATTTGAATACCCCTTGTGTGTGAAACATTTTTTTTCAAATCTATATATGGTGTGAGTAGGTCAGCCTTTAAAAATGTTTTTGTTTAAATGTCATGTCAGTGGTTCACAGATGTGGACTTTCCCAAAGACGCTCAACCACACAGGCTTGAAGGTTGTGAAAGACATGTACAAATATTCGGTTTAATCAACCGAGAAGAGTTTATGGCACATAGTGATGCATGCATTCATTGTGATTGAGTAGGACCGCGTCAACTGCTCCTTTATGTGTCATTTCCTGTGAGTAAAATCAGGCTGTGCCAATAAAAGGTGGGAGATTGCTGCTCCCTTGTGGATTGTATTGAAAATACAGCTTTAAAGTAAATACAAATCCAAGTGGATAAAGCCCACAGAATAGAAGGTGACCCAGTGGTTTATTCTCTTAAGAAAATTGAAGAACAAAAAGGAAAAGATTTTTTGTGCGAAAAAGTTCTTCCCACTCACTTCACTGTAAGGAATGAGACGTGCAATACTATCTGTGTGCAGGTGAAGATCGAATTGCCAGTCCATTTGCACGAGAAGCACCACGTCCTCTTCACCTTCTACCATATCAGCTGTGAGTCCAGCAGCAAGGCCAGCAGCAAGAAGAGAGAGGGAGTGGAGTCTCTGGGTGAGTGTGCTGAAAACCTACTCTCCTCCATTTTTACTACGTGGTACATATGAGTGCAACAGAATGAAAGTCCAGGCTTTGAGTCACAGGATGTCTGTGTTCAATATTTTTATTTTTTTGTTACTTCCTCAGTGGGTTATTCCTGGATGCCTCTGCTTAAAGACGGGAGGATGCAATCTTTAGAACTCCAGCTTCCCGTAGCGTCCACCCTGCCGCCTGGATACCTGTGTCAAGATACAAGAAAGGTACAACCACGATTTCTAACACTAATCTTGACTGTTTAAGGCAGCATTTCTCAAATAGTCGGGCAGGAATCCCCGGGTGGGCATGATGAGGTGCCCGGGGGCGTGAGGGTCTTCCAGTGGAATATGGCACGCTGTACATAAGTGTACCACTGCTGTATTGCTTGAATGATAACAACCTCCAGTCACTAGGTGGCAGCAACTCATACAGTGGTTTGTACAGATAAACAATATACATGTTATCAGGTTCTCAATAGTATTTCAATTCGCAGGGGTGAAAACGGGGGGGGGACATGACATCGAAAATAATTGAGAACCACTGGTTTCAGACAACAGGAAGTGATGTGGACTAATAAAACTTGAAATCTGTCTCCAACAGTCGCAACCAGATATCAAGTGGGTGGAGAATGCCAAGACGTTATTCAAAGTGCGGAACCATGTGGTTTCAACAATATATGCTCAGGTATAGTTTGGATTCACCACCCCCACCCATTTTAGTTTGTGTGAGAGCTACGCCGGTCAGTTACAGGTACTACGTCTCTGTCCACAGGACCTGCATCTACACAATTTCTTTCAACACTGCCAGCTGATGAGGACAACGTCAGAGGCTAACCCATTAGAGCTGATAAAATACCTAAAGGTGAGGTGCACATTAAAATACATTAAAAGATAAGGAAAGAACATACAGTAGATCGGATTTTTTTTTTTGTTTTTTTTTTTTGTAAAT
>NC_024307.1:32684745-32729263 GCF_000523025.1 Cynoglossus semilaevis
TGCCTACATGCCATGGAGACGCATGTCATCATCAACTTCCTGCCAACTGTGTTGTTGCAGCTTTTTCAGGTGCTCACAGCAGCAAATAAAGAAGCTCATGATGTTGCAGTCAACGCCCTGCGGTGAGTGGCGTAATTTGTATGCAACATGTGGTTTAAAATTTTTTTTTTTTTTTTTGGTTTCTTGTTTTTAAACTTTCTCCCCCACTCTGTGCTCTCAGTGTGATCATACATATAGTCTCCAGGTGTCACGAGGAAGGACTGGAACACTATTTGCGCTCCTTCCTGAAGGTAACATACTGTAATGTAATGTATAAATAAAATGTATTTTATTTTTATTTCCCTTCCTGGGATTTGGGGCTTTGTGGAATCGAACTACAACCCTTTAGGATATGTTCTACCTTTAGCCTTAAAGAGTTATAACTGAGTGGATATCTCACTCCAATGAAGGTGAAAGAAGAGAAAGTATTGAAAAGAAATTTATATAGCGCAGCAATACCA
Organism: Cynoglossus semilaevis; assembly: GCF_000523025.1. Classification (NCBI taxonomy): domain Eukaryota; kingdom Metazoa; phylum Chordata; class Actinopteri; order Pleuronectiformes; family Cynoglossidae; genus Cynoglossus; species Cynoglossus semilaevis. Next base: position 32,685,246 of record NC_024307.1, read on the forward strand.
CTTTCCCCCACAAGGGGGCGACGTCTGCCCGTACTAAAATGAACTTGGACAAGCCATTCGGTGACTTCACAAGTGGGCAATTATAAAGATAAAAAAGTATAAAAAAATAAAATTAGTTAGGTAATACATTATAATAAAAATAAGAAATCTTTACCTCAGTTTATTAAAAAAATTTAAACAAATCAACATTGACCCTGGCGTGTGAATGATTTTTATTCTTTTTTTTTTTTTATCCCCAGTATGTGTTTGTCACCAAAGTCCCCCTGTCAGGAAACTCGGCAACCACCCACGAGGTGCTCGCCACCGCGGTCACAGCTGTCCTCAAGCAAACTGCTGATTTTAACACCAGCAACAAACTGCTGAAGGTCAGTGCTCCTGGCTACAGACACACCAAAGAGGAACTGAGGGAACTAGTTAATCACAACTCCGTTCTATTCCTGTCTGTAGTACTCCTGGTTCTTTTGTGAGACCATGGCCAAATCCATGGCCCAGTATCTGCAGGAGGGCAACCGCATAAAGGATTCAATATGAAGTCTTTTTTTTTTTTGTTTTTCCTGTTGTTCTCAGATCAGACACTGCAGGGCCTTGTCAAAACATGTCACGAGTAACAGCGTCAAAGTCTGACGTGGCTGCAGTACCACACCTGTCAATAGAATCACATGAGTCACAGTGTTCAGCAGTCAATTTTCCTGCCCACACTGGGCTGTGTACTCACTTGCAAAATAACAACAATAATACACAGATGAAGTGCTTTTTAGTACACTCATACACTTTACATATAGATATATAATGAAAAAAAATTATAGTCAGAATATATGAAAACATGTTGTGATTTCTCTGTCTGTCTATCCTATATGTGTCAAACTCAAATCCCGGGGGCCAAATACAGCCCAGCGAGCTGTTTTGTGTGGCCTATGGGAGCTTAAAAAACATTTAGTAAAGTCCTTGCAGCAGAGTTTCTTAACCTGAGAAAGTTTTTTGGTTATTACACAGCAATGAACAATATGTTTAATTTGAATAACTAATAATCAATTGCAGAAACATGTATTAGTCTGTGATGGAGTAGTTCCATCTATACCAGTGGTCCTCAACCTTCTTTGTTCCAAGGACTGGTCAGCCAGTACCACCTGTTACTACAGACTGGTACCAAGGTGCTGAGCTGATTGAAAGATCATTACATTTTCAAAATAAAACATCTATTACACTCTGTTCTATTTGTATCAGAGTCTGAATAACATTTTATTTTGAAATATTGCCAGGTTATCTTTAAATAGAGAAAGTAAATGGGTATGACTGGATTTTCTTTGACTTAGACTTAGACTTTCTTTATTGTCATTGCACAGAAACACAAGGAAACAGTGAGTCTGGCAACGAAATGTCATTGCTTGGCAACTGGAGTACACAGTACAAAGTACACAGCTTGTAGGCCATGAGTAATTACTTGAAGTATGTCTATATACACATGTATATAGGTTGTGCAGAACAGTAATTGTGCTAAATATAAACTAATGGTAAATATTCATGTAAAAAGTGTGTTGAGATAAACAATAAGGTAAATATTAATATAAACAGTATAAAGTGAGGTCAATTAGTAAAAATTAAGTCATTTTTTTTTTTTTTACTCTGTCCCACTGTGGCCCGGTACCAAATGACTTATGGACTGGTACTGGTCCGCGGACCGGGGTTTGGGGACCCCTGATCTATACAGTCTTCCATTTACAACTGGCCCTTCAAGGGGAACTGAATTGCTGATCTGGCCCCTGGTGAAAATGAGTTTGACACCCCTGCTCTATCCTATCTACAGTAATTTAATCTAAATCTTTGTAATCCAATTTTTGGAAGATGACACTTTAACAAATAATTTAATCACAGGTCAAAGGTAACATTTGTATTGAATATGTCATTTCATTTTTGTCCAAACTCGAAGATGCCCCGACCTCAGCGCTTCCCTGACAGTTTCCACCAGGCGCTCCAGTCCCTGGTGCTGTCCATCATGCCACACATCACCATCCGTCACATGGAAATCCCAGAAGAAGCCCGCTGTATTAACCTGAGCTTGGCCAATCTGATCAAGGTTTGGCTTATATGACCGTTGTGCTTGGCGGGGCGGGGGGTTCCATTTGCTGGAAGTATTAAATGAAAACCATTGAGTCAGTTCAAAAATGTAGCGGTTAGCACACCCGCCTCGGAAGCAGAGAGCAGAGAGTCCTGGGTTCGATTTCCAGAGGAACCACATGCTTGGTGCTTGCTGGGGGAAGCCTGTAAACAGCACACCTGCTGTTAACACAAGAATTTCTAAAGATCAAAACAAACTGTTTAATTGTTTAATGATTGTGTACTTTCACATATTACTCCATGCATTCACAGCATCATTTGTGACTGCAGTTTTTCTTCAGTTTGTGTGTTCACAGTGTGAGCTAACCAGGCCTTTTCTGTTTCCCCTCCCTCAGCGGTGTCTGACCTTCATGAACAGGGGCTTTGCCTTCACTCTTGTCAACCACTACATGTGTCATTTCAGTCTCAAAGATCCAAAGGTACGTGTTTTGAAGTGACACCAGCTACTGCAGGTTCTCTGCACAAAATGCCAGGTATCGGGAGCTAGATGTGCCAGAATATTTGAATGTTAATTCTCATGTGTCTGCCACATGAAAGGAGTTGTGTGTTGTTGTTTTTTTTCTGCAGTTCTAACATCAACTGTGTGCACAGTTCCTATCACTTTATCACTGCAAATTTGATTAAAAACAAATAAGCACACATGTTTTCTTTTTTTTCCTTTGTCTGAAGTGCACGTGTTTTTGTGTGTCCGTCTCCACAGGTTCTGACTGAAATGAAATTTGACTTCATCATGACCGTGTGCAACCACGAGCATTTCATCCCGCTCAATCTCCCCATGGCTTTTGGGCGCACCAAGCTTCAGAGGGTACAAGGTGAGAGTCCTTTCCTTTGAAGTCGATCTGCCCCCCCCCATCACCACCACACATTGGCCAACTCACCGCTATAATGACCGCCAACGGCTTCCTGTCCTGCCTCCAGTACCTTGATCCCATCTGTTGCGGCCAAAGAAGTTTAGTCACCACAACATGTGTTCCGCCCGCACAGCACACATTGCTGCATATGTTCCACAGTTTTATCCCAACTGCCTTTATTTCAACCCACCTTCTGTTTTTTTTTCCCCTGTGTTTATGTTTGTTTTGCTTGTGGCCAGATTTTATTTCATATGCAACGGAGATATTTGGCCCAGTAGGTAGGTGTGACGCTCAACGCACCATACCATCGCCACCGCTCGACTGCTCTGTTTTCTTGACTGCACTAGCCCGGCCACCCTGCCAGCCACCTTTCCTCATAAGGCACCCATTCACTCGGGAGAAGAATGGGATCCTTGCTCGCAATGCTAGTTCCCGAGCTAATGCTAATCTGCCTGCCAGGGCCTGAGCCCGTGTGTTGTTGATGGGAGGAGCTTGATGTGGTGTTGTTGTGGAAAACAACTCTCCTAATGCTGGATTGACGTGGTTGCTGATATTGATCGTGTAGGAGGCTGCGTTGCTCACTCACACTTCCTTTCTTGCCTCCTTCCTTCTCTCTCTGTCTCTGTTGCTCACTGGTTATGTCTCATGTCTTTAAGCTGTAGAGATAATAATCAGAAGGACATGTTTATTGCTTGTGTGAAGGAAAAACAAAATTCCTCTGAATTACTGAGCTGCCCCCAGTCTCCAAAACAACTGAACAAATATTCCCACACATTTCCTTCTGTGTGCAGTGTGTCACTTTTGTTTTTTAGGTGTGGCGTAGTTTCAGTTCTACCTGAGTGTGTATTTTGTGGGTGTATTGACCTACACAAGTTTATGTTGAAACGAGTAAGAATGAGGTCACATGTTGTGTTGTCCTTTTGATAAGATCAGGCTTACGTTTTCCAGGTGCATGTGCATTCCAAGTTCCATTTAAGGTGTCAGATTAAAAAAAAAAAAAAAAGTTCCTCACTACGTGCATCGATTTACACGACTCCCTGTCCAACACTGCACAGAGCAAAATCTGGAATTCAGCCTGACTGAAGATTACTGCCGCAACCACTTCCTGGTGGGTCTGCTGCTGAGAGAAGTGGCTGAGGCCCTGCAGCAGGGGCCCGAGGTCAGACAGCTGGCCGTGAGTGTCCTCAAGAACCTGCTGATCAAACACGCCGCCGATGACCGCTACACAGCATTCAAGGTGAGAGGTGGTTATTGTCTAACATGCAGACTCTTGGCAGCCCCTCTCAAACATTGCCACGCGCGTAGGTTTTATCGCCTACCTATCTGTCAATGTCCCAGTGCAGTACTGTGCAGTCTGCACTCTGTACCTTTAACTAAACATTATGACAAGGTCTGCTTCGATGTCAGACTTTGACCACATCAGTAATAAAATCTTCAAGAGGGAAAAGCTTCCACGTACGGCGGCCTCAAACACATGGACGCAATAAACAAACCAGCCACATATGCAAAACATCGTCTCTAAACGTGCCATAGATTTGAATGAGTTACTCTTTGCATGTATGGCGGTTAATGCCTGACAGCAAGAATTTGACTATGGTGCACAGGCGAGCCTGTGCTTTGAGAGGGTTGTCAGTTATGCAAACCAGGTGGCAACGTGAGCGACGCTGGCTGGCGTTGTTGACAGATGGTAACGAGGTTTACAACGGTCACAGTTGCCCTTTGTAATCATAACCATCATGCACCAGTGGCAACAGAGAATTCAGACATTTGGTCACCTGAAGGCATCTTTTAATTGAGTTGACTTTTTTCTCTTTAATGTCATTTAAAAAAAAATTATAAAAAAAAAAGTTTGTTTATATTTAAATGTGTAAATAATATGCAAATCATTCTTGTGGTATTACTCCACCTGTGTATGGAGTTTCCATTCTTCCCAGTGTTTCAGTTGATGGCGTTTTGTACTCGACACAGTTCAGGCTGTGTTCATCTTGGTTTTGCATGTAGTGTTTTATCTGATTAGCCGACAGCATATTGTGCACACTAACATTTGATCATTTCTTGTTGCAGAACCAGCAGGCCCGGATCTGTTTGCTGTACTTGCCACTTTTTGAGCTGCTCTACCAGAACCTGAAGCAGCTGTCTGCACAACCACACACCTCAGTCCTTGGCCTCGGCCTAAATGTGAGATCCTCTCTCCTTGCATCTGTTCCAATTTGTTTGCAGTGTACAAAATAATAGTTCACATCATGTGACCAACATTCCCTTTATTTCTGGCCTGGTCAGGGCTCCAGGGATGATCTAATATCAACTGGCACCATGGATAGCAGGAGGGTCAGCGCGGCGATTGAGAAAGACCACGGTCAGTATAAACGGAAATAGGAAATTAAGCTAAATCAATAAAACATGTGCTTTCATGTTTGCCATGTGTTGCTGTTATAATGATGTTAGTGATTGATGAAGCTGAGCAGAGATCTTCACTACACGATGCAGTACAGAGATTTTTATGACAAAATAATTACCAGCAAAATCATCTGTGCTGAAACCTAAGACTAAATAATCCGTTCACAATTATTTTTGACCTGCATGAAGCGTTTAGAGTAAACAAAACCCCCTAAAATATTTTGATCAAGCGTCTGTTTTTTTTTCCCCAGACAGTTTAGACTCCTGACTGTTTTTTTGTCTTTTAAAATCTTTTTTCTTTTTTTTTTTAACTCCAGGTCTACCAGCTCAGAATGGCCACGTGAGAAGAGAGGATTCTAGAGGCTCTCTGTTTTTGGACCCAGGCACACCAGACAGTATTGAGGTTTGACTTTGCAACAACCGTGCTATATTGTAGTGCCTTCAAGATTGTGGATTTTTAAAATGAATGTTGTATGTATGTAAATAAGCCACGGATAGATTCTAATTTGGCAATGGAATTTGAATGCAAACACTCCTTGGCTGAGTTAACACATTGAAGAAGTTGACTTTTGCTGTTTGTTCTCTTTCCATCACTTGAGCCAAGACTTTAATTCAAAACCATTTGCTCATTAGAAAAAATACACTGCATCTACAGCTACTAAATCATACCTGAAAGCAATGTCAGTAATATTGTTCTTACAGTATTTACTGAGGGAGTATGTGCTTTTAAAAATACTGATCTGATGAGTAAACAGGTTTGTCCAGAGTTTTACTGGTCCGGTTGAGGTGTTGATGACACACCTTTAAAAGGAAAAAATGTTATTTACACTTTACACTCTTTGTGTGGAAAAATCCCACTTAAAAATCACTCCAAACTGCCATCATGTTTTTTTTATCTCACTCACCTCCTGGTGGCGGTTCGGTATGATCCCCGAGAAAATCCTGATATATAATTTGGGTTACAGAAATATATATTTTTTTTTGTCTAAAAGGCTTTTTTTTTTTTTTATAAAAGGCTGTTTCAATGTTCAACTTCAAAATTTTTAAGACTACATTTTGTGATTAAATATTACCACTTAATGTTTGCTTTTCTTTGGTTTGCACTTGTTTGTTATTTGTTTTGTTTTTTTTGTGCAGCTCCAGAGACGTTGCTCCACCATGAGCGGCTGCCCTGTTCCTGCCAGTGGCAGACTGGGGCAGTATGAGATCAAAGGCCTTCTGATCTCCTTCCTGCACATTGTCAAGACTTTGTCCGAGGGTTAGTGCTGATTAATTGACCATCTGAACAATCAGGGTTATAAATAAAAGCCCAGAATATGAAATACTTGTTGTTGCTTAAGGAAGAAGGGTGTTTACATAGAGGAAGTAAATTAGTCCCTCGTCAGCAACTGTTTAAAACAACCCAGACACATTATTTTTTTACGTTGACGCCTGCATTTCTCCACAGACACTCTGATGGCCTACTGGAACAAAGTCAGCCCTCAGGACATCATGAATTTTCTCAGTTTGCTTGAGTAAGTATCAAGGCAGGGTGGCTGCTACTGTGTCATGGTGTAGACAGCGAGTGGCCATGCTGAGCATTTAGCATGACACAGATGTCCCTTTTTTTATGCATGACAAAAGAATTTCCACGACACCACCCAACTGTTTATTAAAGCATGAAGAGCCTGTGGTTAAAGCTGTTGTTTTTTTTCCCCCCGTGTTAGCATATTGTATCCAGCTCGCTTGGCAACAGTATCAAACAGCTAACAACACTGCATTTGTTATATCAACCTTTCACACAGAGTCTGTTTGACGCAGTTTCGTTACCTTGGAAAGAGATGCATTAGCAGGTAAGTTTGAAAAACACTGGTGTAACCGCGATACTTGAACAGAAGGTGGTGAACTCTACGCTCAGTTATTACTGCATGCAGTCACAAATAACTCGTGTTAATTAATCGGTCAGATAATTGATTCAAATGCTATTGGATTTTAATCACACTGGCAAAATGATGCAAACTGTACATCCGATAATTCCACTGTCCCTTCATTTACCTACTGTTGCTCTGACTGTTGTGATTTAGGCACACATGGCCAGCATGTATTTGTGCAGGCTTCACTTTCAGGTGAGGCATCCGGCCTCATCCTTTAGACCAGTCCCAGTTATAAATCCATCAACATTAGGTAGTGAAATATTAGCTAGATTAATTCTTGATCAATTATTTGGAACAAAATAGTCACAAATAAAAACATGCGTGAGACTGACATGCTCTTATTTCTCTTTCTTTTCCTTTATCAAACATTTACTTGAGTTGTCTTGTCTGGACTAATTGTGATTAGATGCCCACAGCTAGATAGATGGATAGATAGATAGTTATTTTTAACTATTATCTATTTTTAACTACTAACTATTAACTTTATTAATCCCTCGGCAGTTCGCTTCGGGAAATTTAGAAACTTTACCAACTGATTTAATCAGATTAAACATTTATTAGTTTGGCAGCCCTCACCTTGCAGCCCTCTGCGTAACTGTTCTGTGCGAGTTATTGACATATATGGTGTTCGCAGCTTGACTTGGGCGTTGGCCTTTTTTTTTTCTTTTTTTTTCTTTTTTACTGCTTATCATTGTTTGTTGTTAACACCAAAGTGGCTTCTCTCTTGTTGTGGATGTGGTATTTATGCAGGAGTCAGGAGGTCTGCGTGTCCAAGCTGTTCAGCTCAGACAGGAAATCTCAGACCATGCCCGCCATGCGTTGCAATCGAGCCAGTCTCATGCAGACCAAAATTCATCAGTTCAGCACTATGGAAGCCTCTCTCACACTCAACATGGGTAACCGCAAGCATATTATAGATCCGGTTTCTTTGATTTTACCAGCAAGTATTATTGTAAAAAGGCAAATGGGGAAATGTACACAGAGCCATCTGCATAAAAGCATGCCATCAAATCAACATAAATATCATGTGCTGAACTAATCTGGTAACAATATTTTAGTTTTACGTTTCTTCTGTGCCTGTAAAGCTGGTTGAGATGCAGGTTGGTGTTTTTTCAAATGTATTTTCAAAAGATTATTTTTACCTGAATATTGCACTCTATTTCAGCTGTGTTTAGTAGTAGTAGTAATAGGTAGTAAAATAATACACGACTGTGGGCTCGCTACATCGGGTCATCAAGTCCTCTCAGAGCAAATGTATTTACACTTGCATTAGTTCTGGTCATTATAATTATGGTCTGGAAGGCCATTAGTTACAGAGTCCATATGGCTTTTGGTCTTTGGTCTGCACATAATACACACACAGCCAGTCCTCCTATACAACTCTTAATGTAATTAGTGCAAGTTTCCATTTGTGGGTTCTGTCGGCTTTTATGGTAACTCCCGAGATGTGTGTGTTCTAGGATCGGGGCCTTCAGAAGCAGAAATCCACCAACAAGCTCTGCTGGAGGCCAACATCTCCACTGAAGTCTGCCTGAGCATCCTGGATGTGCTGTCACTCTTCACCCAGTGCTTTAAGGTCAGGACACTACTGTTCACTCTGGGTGGATACCAAAGATGTGCATTGTAGTTTTTTCTAGATGCATGCGCGTGTGTGTGTGTGTGTCAGACCCAGCTCCTGGACAGCGACGGCCACAACACCCTGATGAAGAAGGTGTTCGACATTTATCTGACCTTCCTTAAAGTCAGCCAATCAGAATCTGCACTGAGGCACGTCTTCGCTGCTCTGAGGGCTTTCATCAACAAGGTAGGACAGAAACCTGGAAGTACAGGACTGAGTTCTGAGTCCCAGTGGGATATACATGTATGTTAATCCTAAATACACTTGACCAATGCAAACTGATGCTCATAATTTATCGAAGTTGTCGACGTGTTGCAATTTCCCTTAAATGCTATGATGCATGTTCGTAAAATGTCTTGAGAGACCCTTACACATTTGGATTCATAGTCAAATTGAATACTTTTACTGTGTTAAAGCCAAGGCCATAGTGAAAGTTCTTTGTCATTTTTATATAAATAGGTTCCACTCCTGGGTGGATGTAAAGTGTATTGTTCTGATAAGAATGTCTGTGTAGGTTCTCAGTCGTCCAGGTCATCTTGTACAAAAATAGTTACACTTAGGGCAACTGGACAGAATGGGTTTCTTGAAGACGTTTCACCTCTCATCCAAGAGGCTTCTTTGGTTCTGACTGTTCTGACCTCTTGAATAAGAGGTGAAACGTCTTCGAGAAACCTACCTCGTCCAGTTGCCCCTCGATGTACAGTAACTATTTTTGGTTCTGATAAGAATAAGAGTGTCCCAGTATTTTCCCAGACTTGACCCTAAACGTTTGGCTCTCCCCTCAGTTCCCCTCAGTGCTGTTTAAAGGTCGCGTGACCCTGTGTGAGGCCCTGTGCTGCGAGGTGCTCAAGTGCTGCGTGTCTAAGTTGGGGTCCCTACGGGCTGAGGCCTCCGCCCTTCTCTACCTGCTGATGAGAAATAACTACGAGTACACCAAGAGAAAGACGTTCCTGCGAACACACCTGCAGGTACAGTTTTGGTGATTGTGAAGCAGAGGCTCATGGGGGGGAAAAAAAGACCCACTCATTTGTTGAACTGCTGCAACAACGATTCCAAACCTTGAGCCTTAAGCCTACAATTTCAATTCCTGAATGACTTTTTCAGTGATTCCCTCTTCTTCTGCCTGATCGCAACACCATGTCACCATGTTGACATGGATTGTTCCCAAGACAAATTATACAGCCCGACAAAGTCATGTCCACCTTTTTCTTCTGTCCCTCTCTTGTGAAGCTATCTTTTGCACAGGCACTGTGGACCTACATAACCTCTGGGGGGTTGACATTTGAAAACAACCTTTTTAATGCAGCCCAACATTCTGAGAATCATTATATCTGACGAAAGGTCACTCTGAAGGGTGACTTCCTCGTCAGAGTATCAGAGAATTTCTTTCAATCATCAATTCATAATTTTCTTTCCAATGGAGATACTAATTAATCACTGTTTATTTACCTAAACCGCACCACATCACAGAGCTCATTGTACTGCATTCACTTTGGCAATCAGCATTTCTCTTTCCAAGAGTACTGTTGGAATGTGGTGCAACGGGAAGTTGGCAGCATGGAGGTGCAGCACCTGCAACAGCCACCACACGCTATCCTGTCAAAACGTCTAAAATGTTCTGACACATCGTTGACACATCGAGGCCAAGAAAGTGGTTGCTATTCATGGACTTATGCAAAAGACATGACAATGACAAAGCACCTGGTCGCATTCAACCTACGGGTTTCAAACTAGTGCACTAACATGAACTTTGACTCAGTAAACACACAGGTTGTTCTATTGTAGCGGTATCAGATGGTAGTTCAGATTACCATCAGTTCTGACTGCACTATTGTCATCAGATGAGTATGAGTTTTCTCTCTTTACCACCTCTAGATTATAATTGCAGTCAGCCAGCTGATCTCGGATGTGGCGCTGACTGGCAGTTCCAGATTTCAGGAGTCCCTATCCATCATTAACAACTTTGCAAACAGCGACAAGGCCATGAAGGTACAGTGTCAGTCAAAAGTTTGTAATGCAGTTCGTCATATGTCAAGTCTCAAGAAATGAGCCTTCTTACATCAGACACTGCATTGCTATATTTTATAGTTTGAGAACATGAACTATATCATCTCGTGCTAATACAGTTATTATTATTATTTCGGAAAAGTGCAGTAATTTGTATGCATGCCGTTTGTTTGTGTCCATAGATTACATTGAGTGGCATAGTTAATAGTCATTTCACTGGGGGCCACATTAGCAATACAGTTCCACTTGAAGGGCCAGTTGTAAATGGAAAACTGTGCAGACCAGGGGTTTCCAACCCCTGGTCTGCAGACCGGAACCAGTCCATAAGTCATTTGGTACTGAGCCGCAGTGGAACACAGTAAAAAAAAAAAAAAAGCACTTAATTTTTAATAATTTACCTCAATCAAAGAAAGTCCAGTCATATCCATTTACTTTCATCATTTAAAGATAATCTGGCAATATTTTAAAATAATAGGTCGTTGAGACTCGAACAGAATAGAGTCTAAAAAATGTTTTATTTTGAGAATTTTATTTTTTACATTTTAATTTCTCAGGTTAAGAAACTCTGCCACGGGCCACACAAAACAGCTTGGCGTGCTGCATTTGGCTCCCGGGCCTTGAGTTTGACACATACTGTATGTTTTAGGGCATATTTATAAAGTGGGATTACTGTAGTACATAGCAGTATTAAAGTCAAATAACATACATAGTTGTTAATGCAAACATCTATGTACTGTATTGTATAGTCATGGCAGCTTTGCTCCTATCTGTGTATTATAGTCAACAGCATTCCCCTCAGAAGTCAAGGGTCTTACCAAGAGGATCCGCACAGTGCTGATGGCCACAGCACAGATGAGAGAGCATGAAAAAGACCCTGAGATGCTGCTGGACCTGCAGTACAGTCTGGCCCGGTCTTACGCCAGCACCCCAGAGCTGAGGCGGACGTGGCTGGACAGCATGGCCAGAGCACACCTGAAGAACGGGGATCTATCTGAGGTAGCTACTCAGACCTTGCAGTCACAAACACAATGATTCCCTTGTGTGTGAGCAAACATGTTTACTTAATCAAAATAACAAAGTTGTTTTCTCTTTAAGCACACAGTGACATATTACTCTCTCCTCATCTACCTGCATGTACAATGAACCATAAAACCATGTAGCTGACAAAACAAAACACTGTAACAACCCACTGTTTCCACAATTAAGTCTGGTGACGCCTCATGTTTTGTTTTTTTTTGATTATCATAACATGACATAACAAACTGGCATGCATCAGTGGGTTTTTGTTTTCATATGACACTGTTTACTTTTTGCTTCTGGCATGTAAACAATATTTATTTTCATCCTGCTTCTGCATGAACTGCACAAAAGGGAAAAGCATGTTTATATTCGTATAAAATAATAAAAAATACATCTAGAATATACAGAACCTTGTTTTATTTTGTCCTGGTGTAATGGTTAAACCATGTGATTCGGCCTCAGCCGGGGTGGTCAAGTTAATGGTTTGCGTGAGCTCAAGTTGATTTATTTCCTAATTCAGTTTTATTGAACAGTTGGGAATAATTTTGACAAACAGGAAGGGCTAAAATGAAAGGGAACATATGTTCTCTCCATTCGTTTTTTTTTTTTTTTTGGTTGAACTTTTTTTTCCTCATTTTAGTACAAAAAGCAATGTGCTTTGCATATTGTCTCGCCACTTTTTTTTTGAGAGCAGAAAATATTCTGGCTTTAATCTAGGCTTAAATCAGTCGTTGTTTTTGCCTGTTCATGCCTTAGCACTGACTAAATCACTGTGTTGTCTGTTAATTTTTCTACACAGGCAGCCATGTGCTACGTTCACGTCGCTGCTTTGGTTGCAGAATACCTACACAGGAAAAGTAAGAACCTTACCCACTCACACGCTACTAATTACAGTGTATGTAATATTAGTATATACCGTATGTAGTATATGTATAGTATATGTTTTTTTTTTTTTTACTTACAATATATTCACTGTTGTGTGTTGTTTAGTTTAGTTTTATTGTTTCTACACCCCACCAACATGTACATACTGTATCTGGGCAGATGTCTCTAGTTAGATGCTGTAAAAAAAAGGGAGAACGGTGGTTTCATATAATGTATTAATAAATGTTTCTGCAATTGAATATTATTTGTTGTTTGTAAGTTACAAAAATAGTGTACATTACTCAATGTAATAAAAAAAATGTAATATCCCGCGGGTCACACAAAATGACCAGGTGGGCCACATTTGGCCCACGGGCCTTGAGTTGGACACATGTGATTTAGATAATTGGATGTAGACCAGCTCTTGTTACATGCCTATGTCGACATGGCTATGTCTATGGCTCCAGTTCAGCATCTGTCATTAAACTGATGATTTAGCAGAAGCATATTGTTTCAGACGGAGCAGCAAACATAAAAATGAATCACTCGTGTAATTTCTTCTCCTGCGTCTCGTCATCAGAGCTGTTCCCCAGTGGCCTCGCAGCTTTCAAGAAGATCACTGCAAATATCGACGAGGAAGCGGCCATGAAAGAAGACACTGGAATGCAAGATGTATACTACACTGAGGTCTGACTCATCATGTAAACAGCACTGTGGCCGCGTTCGGGCCGCGACTGCAGCACTGCTGACTGTCCTCCAATGTAAACTGTGCCTGTTTTAGGAGATCCTGGTTGAACACCTGGAGGTCTGCGTGGAGGCGCTGTGGAAGTCGGAACGCTATGAGCTCATCACGCACATTGCCAAACTCGTCATTCCCATTTATGAGAAGCGCCATGAATATGAGGTACTGCCACAACTAGAGTTGCACTGACACTGATACTTCATTTAAATACTCGTACTCCAACAAGTACATCAACAACGTCAGCAGTTTATTCTTATATACTCTATATATCTTGGTGTTACCTGAAATGTCTATATATAAAAAGAAATCACTGATAAAAAAATTGTTTCCAACTAATTATTATTCTTTTTAGAGCTGGGGAAAAAGCTCTGTTTTATTCTAATATTTTTGGTTATTTTTCACCCTAGAAAATATATAAAAATTATTTCAATGAAATGTTTCTCCTTAGTTTCCTCACTGTGGTTATAGGTTAAGCCCAAGCACAGTGTACAGAGCTGTATATTACCAGTGATATAACAACGACTTCCAGTTCATGGCATATTTATTAAAAGAAAAAACATCATAAGGAAGTATTGGTACTGGTACTACAACACTGCATAAGGATACTAAGCCAAATTCCTTATGTGTTCCAGCAGGTCAGGACTTGCTGTGTGTAAGAACGATTGACAAAAGCATAAACCTGTTTTTCATTTTCTGTTGCCAGTTGAATAAGCTCATCTTTGTTACTTGTAAGGCAGCATGAGAAAAGTGGTACATCTCACAGTTACAACTGTGGCTATAGAAGAAAACCATTCACATCACTGTGTATACTCTGGACAAAATAGGACTTGATAGGACATGTCTTTTTTTTCTGTGTATATGTGATGCATTGAGCTATGTGACAGTTATCATCATTCATGCAAGGAACAGTTCATTAACTGAAATTATAATCACACATACCCAAGGGTTTCTGTGAGCTGCTCGTCTCTGGAGTCACAGTGACCCGTGTTTAGGCCATGATCTTTTTTTCCAGAAACTCAGCCGACTGTACGACACTCTTCACCGGGCCTATAACAAGATCATGGAGGTGATACAGTCAGGCCGCAGACTGCTGGGAACCTTCTTCAGAGTGGCTTTTTATGGACAGGTACGATGTATGCACTCAACCAGCCTTTGGTGAATTCCTTTTCCAACGGCCTGCTAATGATGTTATGATCTAAGGTTATTTCTGTGCACACCTAATGGTAGCATACATTAGTGAGCACCTGACTGAGATTATATTACATGACGTTACTGTTTATGTTCCGCTGGTGAAATCACCAGTGCTTCTTGTTTCTGACTTGATAAAATATGTCTCCTTTTACACAGGGCTTGTTTGAGGAGGAGGATGGAAAGGAATACATTTATAAAGAGCCAAAACTAACAGGGCTGTCAGAAATCTCGCAGCGGTTGCTGGCGCTCTACGGGGAAAAGTTTGGGCCAGAAAATGTCAGGATTATCCAGGACTCGAACAAGGTACAGTATTTGGGATTAAAAATGAATATCACAATAAATGATTTGGTGGTAACAGTCCTATTTTTCTGTTTAAGCAAACAATTTTTATATGTACTGTAGGTATTTTTAGGGCTGTAAAAATTAAAGCATTAATCACAAATAATCACTTTAAATGATCAAATTCAAATATAACGCCTCTGTAGAATAAGGTGCATCCAATAATTTCACCCTCAATACACGATTATTGACAGTGGAATTCTTATTTATTTATATTGTTATTTGCACAGATTGCAGGAAAACATTTATTTTTAAGCTCAAGCCTTTTTTATTCCAATGACACCATGATTTTTTTTTAATCTCATCTAACCGTCAGTCATTTGTTTCTCAACATTTGCCTAGTTTTATTTTCCAAATTCTGTTCCTCAAGACACGCAGGGTTCTATTTTCATTGGCTGTGCAGTTGACACACGTGTAACCCGGGCCGCTTCTTTGCCCACAGGTCAACCCCAAAGACCTCGACCAGAAGTTTGCCTACGTCCAGGTGACCTTTGTAAAGCCATACTTTGAGGAGAAGGAGGCACCAGAGACGAAGAGCGACTTTGAAAAAAACCACAACATCAGTCGTTTCGTGTTCGAGACCCCGTACACGCTTTCGGGCAAAAAGCACGGCGGTGTTGAGGAGCAGTGCAAGAGGCGAACGGTGCTAACAAGTATGCAAATAACATTATGCACAAAAACAACTAGGAGATGGTTTAAAAAAAAAGAAATATATGTGCAGCTCTGGAAGGTATGACCACTATTGCCACCGTTATTTATGGGTTCAATTCCCAGAGACACCACATCTCTAATGGCACCTCTCGTGGCCACCTGTGTCGGTTGCAAACACTCACATTGTACATTTCTCCATTGTGGGAGGGTTAAGGGACTCAATTATTATTATTATTAATTTTATTATTTAATATAAATATAAATATGTTTAACTTAAACACTGTATAATACAACAGTGCAAGCTGCTTGTACAAACCATTTTTCCTCATTTTCAAATGACCAACTATGGCCACTTAACCCTAACAATAGACATAAATGGTTGTTTGTGTGAGATCATTTTTTTTCCCCAGACATATCCATGGCCCCTAAGATGGATTATGGACACACAAAAATTCATATTTTGAACCTTGTGCTCTTCCCCTCTGTGTAACGTTTCTACATTACTCACCTCTTATAAAATGTTTTCATATTGTTTGTTTCTTGTTGTTTGTCAAGCCACAAACACTGTGCTGTTTTTGGCTTGATTTGAAGGAACACATCATCATTGACACATCATCATTGACTCATCATCATTCTTTCTTTTTGCTAACACCTAGCCAATCCATGTCGTTTTTTTATTTGAATTTTTAGAATATCTTCCAGGTGAATTGCGATCTTATAGTTCTGTTTAGACTTGCTGTGATTCCAACAGCCTTAAACCAAACTCTGAATCACTCGTTCCCTGTAGCAACTGTTATGTAAAACATGTAGGTTGTATTGTTTTCTTGGTCTGTAATGGACATGCTATAACATACTCCAAGTTGAAGTGTTATATGAAAATAAGTTCTCCAAAATCTGGATGTCATGAATTAAGTAAATAGCATCGATTAGTGTGGCTTTCAGATATTCAGATTGTAATAGAGAGTGAGCGGTCTGTAGGTAAAGGTTAATGGAAGCAGACAGCCTCTCAGCCTTCTAATCAAATTGAATGCATTACCTAATGTCTATTGTGAGTTTTTTTTTACATTTGACTTTAAAAATGACTTTTATGAGGGGTCTGTCAACTCTGGTTGTACTCTATACGTCGGCACAGAGTTACTGCGGGCAGTGGTGGCTTAAGGATGTAGACTTGGGTCCAGAAGGTTCCAGTCCACCAGCTGCCAAGTTGCCACTGAGGTGCTCTGAGCATGGCACCGTCCCCAGACACTGCTCCCCGGTCCCTAAAGCTGCCCACTGTTCACTTTGGTGATGGGTTAAAAGCAGAGGTCACATTAGGTTGTGTGCAGTGGTGTCACAATGACAAGTAGTTCAATCACAGATCAATCCCATTTGTTTACAAGTTTACATAAAAAAGATTAAATGTAACATCTTTCATGATGACCGTGCTGCTCATTAATTGTGGCCCTTCATCTCCAGCTGCCTACGCCTTCCCGTACGTGAAGAAGCGAGTGGAGGTGGTGGGAGAGAAGCAGGTGGAGCTAAAGCCTGTGGACGTGGCCATAGATGAAATGAAGGCACGTACCGTGGAGTTGACCAAACTCTGTTCAAACCAGGAAGTGGACATGATCCAGCTCCAGCTCAAGCTGCAGGGCTGCGTGTCTGTGCAGGTAAGAGTTTGGTTTGGCACGGAACCAAAATTCCGTGAGTCACCAGAAGAAAGTGTGCCAAGACTTTCCTTGGTGTTTAAAAAAAATAAGCCCTGATCTGTCACCGTTTTTGTGCAGGTAAATGCAGGTCCTATGGCCTATGCCAGAGCATTCCTTGATGACAGTAAGAGCAACCAGCCGGGGAACAGGAGAGTAAAGGATCTCAAGGATATCTTTAGGTACGCTCTCGCATCTCAACCACCACTGCTTGATTTGAACTTGAGTAATGTGTGCGTTTCCTCTTGCAGGCGCTTTGTTGAAGCCTGTAGCATGGCGCTTGACATAAACGAGCGTCTGATCAAGGAAGACCAGTTTGAGTATCACGAGGGCTTGAAGACAAACTTCAAGGACATGGTCAAAGAGCTCTCGGAAATCATCCATGAACAGGTGATCAAATTGGGCTGCGAAATATTGTGTACCTCAAATGCTTCAAACACAAACCAGTGGTTTTTGTACGCTCATGGTGAATCACTTAAGCCAGGCTTATTGACTTAATATTGACTTTAAAAACCACATTTTTAAAATGAGCCCCAAGTGATGAAAATCACACACATTTCTATCAGTTTCACAATGTTTTAAACATATTCATATATATATATTCCTCTAATTTGGTGCGTTTCTATGACTAGTATACCTCCTCTAATTTGGTGCGTTTCTATGACTGGTGTACATTAAAATGACTTATCTGACCTTTCCTTTCCTTACCATCAGTTGAGTAATATTGTTGACTCACGCATTTCTGCCTTTGTCTGGTTGTGCATACAAGACTTGTGACCTTTTAAAAAGCTAACAAGTTTGATTTTCTTTTTCCACTCTGCTGACGTTTAGCTTTAAGGCATCAACAGGTAATGCGATCCATAAGTGTATTGTTGTCCAGTGAATTTGTGTTCTACTGCACTTCTGTAGACAGACACTGTACGAAATCCAAAGGCTTGCAGAACAGGAACATTAAAATCTACCTCAGCCCAGGAGAAGGCAACAGCCAAAAGAGATACTTGTTCACAGATCAGTATAACAGTTTAAAAGCATTGATTACATTAAAGAGTCCATGGTAATATGACACCTTTTCAGTGTTTCATGCATGTCTTTGATTATAAACCACATTGTTGGACCGACCTGTCATAGCTGTGTGTGCGTATGTGTTGCCTCACATCCTTTTTGTTTTTCTTTCTCACATTCAGATCTACCAGGAAGACATGATGCGCTCACTGTTGCAAAATTCACTTAACGTGTTTCGGGCCATCAGTGGGACAACCACTGAATTGGGTTGATCATGTGCTCCCCTCCAGCCCCAGACCTTGATGGGATGATAATGGGGCAGCTCCCACTTTGCAGTCCTACAGATTATTTTAATTGCCTGCATACAGAGTTGGCCACAGCGCTGGAATGACAGTTTTATTCTTAAAATCTACCACAGTTACATCTGCTCAAGCAGGTACTGTGAATGTGTTTTGCTGAGTCTTGAAATGATCCACTTTCTCTCAGCCTTGGGGACAAATTGCAGGATTGTCCGTCCTTCAAAGAAGGATGGCGAGAGGGAACTGTTGCTCTTTGGTTGTGTTCTGTCTTCTCTCTGCACTGTCCTCCTCAGATCTACGCAGGATGGAGCATTGACTCCACGTTGAATTTTCCACACCGTTATTTGGTTTCTTACATATCAAGTTTCCGCTACCAGGGGGACAGATATATAAGTGGAAAGCACTGGAACTGTTTGGCAAATGGGGGATAATTGTTAATAGCCTGGCAGTCTGTAGCAACCAACAAAGTCATGATAACAGTCTAACAGTAGAACTGACTGAAGCTGCTCCAGCCAACATCATAAACACAGTAATCCTGACAAAGCTGATGTCAGTAATTGCCATTAAATTCCAGCCTGTCAACAATCATTGATATAGACATCTCATATTGTCTGCAGACATTTTAAGTAATTTTAACGACATGCACTGATTTTTTTTTTCTTTACAGTGTGATTAAACATGTTTTTTTTTTCTTTTTTTAAACTTTGGTGCAGATCCAGTGCCTTTTAAAAGCAATTTCCCTTTTTAACTGAGGCACCCCAATGTTGGTTATTTAGTTTTTCACAAGTGCTACACTGAAATTAGCAGATGGATGAAAAAAATATTTAACGCGTAAATAAATGTAAATAATTTGCTGTAAAATGATTTGTGTACCCCTATATGTTTGTATGTACTGTATGTATTTAAATTTGTAATATTTTGGACTATGTTCAATCCCAAGAATCCCTAGACAAGTTTTTTTTTCTTTTCACTGCATTGTATACTGCAGTGCTGCTGCTTATTGAGACTTACTTTGTAAAGCCTTTTTCAATAAAACCTGAAAAACTAGGCCTGACAACCAAGTGCCACTCCTTGTTATATAATGCCTCTGCTCTATGGAAATTGGACTTTGCAGACCTGCCTGTCACACTTGATCTATAAAACTCCAGGGCAATGCTTGGAGATTTGTTATTATTACACGCTGCACCATATACAACAAATGTCCATGGAATATTTATAAAACAAGGCATCACACATGGCTGAGGGAGTGCCCCAAAACAAGTTAGGACATGGTCTTAGATAAAGTCTGACAATCAAGATTAGAATGTATTTGTTGCCCATATGTCTCGCATACTTATAGTAATATATAAATATAGCAATATAGTAAAAAAAAAAGGATGTTAAATATTGCCTTGTTGGCTTACAAAGAGCACCTTGTTAACAACAAATACTATTTCACATAAAACAAACGAATGAAGCAGGTTAAAGTAGGACAACCAGTATATCCAGTGCATCCATGTTTCTGTGTATTTCCACCCTTTTTATTGCTACGTAAAGTCATTACCACAGATAATCAGCTTAATGATTCACAGGCTCATTTGGATCCTGGCAACTTCCTGTAGAAATGGAATAAAGAGCTACTTATGCTTTAAGATCGCAGTCATGCAAATGTGTAAACTGGTGCAGCCTTTAAAATAATTGCTTTTGCCTACACACATTACCAAAATATTCCCAACAGTCTGACTTTTTTTTTTACCAAAGATTATTATTACTATTATTGTTGTCGTTATCATAATAATTTGCTTTAAGAATCCATTTTATATATATATATATATACACACACACACACACACACACACACTTGTGAGAGGTCACATTTCGTTGTGTTAAGTGGCGTGCTGTGATACGTAATTCACATTTACTATAACGAAAAAATACATCAGTGATTATTATTATTGAAAATGCTTGTGTTGACAAAACTGTCAGTAAAATTAGTCCAGTAAACAGTTCGTTCCGCAGTTTTCCATGTGAGCCTGTGATTTTTCCGGCCAAGCTCTTCAGCCTCTGTGAGGGGAGTGATGAATTCACCCGTGGCTTTCCAGTCATTCCCTTTCTCACTGTTACAGTTACAGCTTCCCGCCCACTTCTGCACTAACACTGTCCCTTTGCTCGTTCTCCGTGACGTCAGCAAAGCAAAACATCGAGGCTGGGATTCAGAAACCCTTATCGTTGCCCTCCATTACATTGGTTAGGTCACGAAACGTTGGAATATTTTCTTGCCTTTTTCAGCGTTTGTCGTTTTTCTTTTAACAGAATCATTTTTAAAGCATGTAAGATTGTCGCCTGTGAGGAAAATGACTGTTGCTGTCCTCACTTTCATCGCTTTTTTAACCGTTTTCCATTGCAATGCAGGTAATAACTAATATAGTTCACTATTTCTGTGATTGATTTGATTTAAGTGTTTAAAAAATATAACTTAAGGTAAAAGCAAAAACGAACTAACCATGTCTATGACATATAGCTTTAATATAAACATATGGTTTAAATGCGTTCAACAGATTTATTAAAACAACCAATTTCCCAACAATTTATTTCAACTACAATTGAATGCCCCCTGGTGGTCTAAAGATAAATAAGTACATGAATAAGTACATTAAGGCGACGAAATGACGGGTCGGTAAAGTGTGAGTTTAATGACCGAACTGACTCGATTTCAAGTTTAGATTTTGAGGAAATGTTGTCCCATTGTTAGAGTGACATTCAAACTTTTGTCAATTTAACTTGTCAATTTAGTCGGTGGATAAACAATATTCTCCATGTTTTAACCGTTCTGCGTTTCTGATTTCTGTTTACTCCTGTCCTAGTGCGATATTTATGTTACAAAAATAGCAACAATTGTTGGAAGGAAACACATTATCTTCGTTTATCATCCTGCAGTCCGACTCCATCCAGTGGCAAATTGTCCACATATTTTCTGCAATTGTTTATAAACACAAGAGCAGTAAACTCCCTAAAATCTTTTCCTGTGTGGATAGAGCTGTAACCAGTGTATGAATGTTCAGGTCTTCGAGTGAAGCGGGGTTATAGCCTCGTTTTTATATACCTTACACACTAGAAACAACACAAACTATTCTGTAATATCAAACATATCCGTGCTAGAGTAAAGTGTTTCGCCAGATCTGTACTGTTTTCAGACCAACGGCGACGTTTGTGTCGTATGTACAGTATATTTATCCTATTTCGCTGGCAAAAATAAATAAATAAATAAATAAAAAGACTTGGAAAAGACAGATAAGTTTCACAATTCCTGCATATAAACTGTTTCTTTGTGAATGTGATTTACAAAATAGCATGGACATTTAGTAGGTATAAACTGTTTATAAAATGTATTTAATGACGCTGAAAGGAATTTAACCTTCCAAGTTACTAATGGTAAAGGTTGAAGTTTATGATATATCATCTGTATAAGGTGAACACGGATCCATTGGAACCATTTTAAAAGCACATCGATTGAAAAACATATATGTATGAACTTGTCCGGTGACACCACTTGTTCAATCTGATCCAACAGATAACCTTCCTCCACCGGAAGAATTTCACTATGAGTGGACTAACCCCATCACTCTGAAACTGATTTGGAAGGAGCCCAGAAATCCACCAGATAGCTGTGAGATCCTATATGAGGTCAAATCTTTACTGGATAACTCGACCAAGGTAAATAAACAATCAGTGTTAACAACTAAAATCATATGCATTGTACTTTTAATTATGTACATACCAATACCAAGTACCACGATTGATACTAGTTTAGGTTGCATGTCAATAACTATGCAATGAACTTGAAGGCTGTGTTACATATACAGGTATCACAGATATGTTGGTGTCAGCGTGATGTGCAGAGTTTTTGGATAATTTCAGGTTTTAATTTCTTGTTATTAACTTAAAGCTAATTCAAAAGGATTCAGATCTTTCTTATATGAAACAGAAAATATCCAAAGGGACACTGTCATCACATTAGACAACGCATCAATTAAATGATGAAATAAACAAAAATAATAAAAGTAGACACCACAGCTAGCTGTGAGCAGAGCGTTTGCACCACGTTAGCTCGTTTCAGTTGAAGACACTGTCACCTCCAACTCAAACTTAAACTGAATAGCATTTTTCTATGTTTCAAAACATCAACACACAGCTTTGATCAAATTATTTTCAACAAAAAGAGACTAATAAAAATAAACACTGCATCAATTCACACTGCTGTTTAACTAAGAAGTGACATTAGCATATTTAGCACTAAAACACAGCTTCAGGTGTTTTATTAAATTGCTCGTATCATATCAGAACAAATTACGATAAGTCCTGCTCCTGTGACTCGCTGATGTTAGAATACTTCCAAACTGCATTGTTGACCCACTTAAATAACCTACTATATTAGAATACTAACTATAATTCTAACTAGGAGTAATAATCATTTAAAATATATTATATAATAACAATTAGAAATGTACTGAAGAAAAAGCAAACTGTTGTCAGTACTAAAGCTTGTTGTGTTTTTTTTTTTCCTAGCGTACACCGGAGACATATTTGGTATACACCTGTCCTAGAGAAAATCTGAACATTGATCACTGGACTTACACCATTACTGCTGTGGGCACTAAAAACTGTAGTGCTTGGAAGAGCATTACACCTGTGACTGTAAATGTGAGCAGTCAGATGCCACAAGGTAAGCGCTAAAACGGAGGAAACAGAAATCATTTGCACATTTCTGTAAGTCATTTGGTTGCCTTTTTGGTCTTATTAACATATTTTTTAACATAATTTGGTTTTGTTTAAAATCTATATATATTTTTGCACATTGACCTCCTTCTACAATACATCTTGCTTATTTGTATTTTTTATTGTTAAGTTGCCCTGTCGAAGGAGAGGCTCACCATTACATGCTTTTTTTGCATACAGTTGACCTTG
Organism: Cynoglossus semilaevis; assembly: GCF_000523025.1. NCBI lineage: Eukaryota > Metazoa > Chordata > Actinopteri > Pleuronectiformes > Cynoglossidae > Cynoglossus > Cynoglossus semilaevis. Next base: position 32,708,881 of record NC_024307.1, read on the forward strand.
TGAAGGACTTCAGATGTGCCATTGATCAGGATGGAATAAACTGCTCTTGGATCCCTGTACAAGTGTTACAGAACCTGTCCTACTGGTAAGAAATTACACACTAATTACAGGCAATTAGTGTGTGATCACAATCACCTGTCTTGGGTGGGTCTATAGAGTGGAACCTTGGTTTTGAAATTTGTTCCTGAAATGAAAAGTTTGAAAACTGAAACAATTTTCTCCAAAGGAATCATGTAAAATGGAATAATCCGTTCCTGATGACTGCTAATTCAAACTATTGAATAAAGAATAAAGCTATAAATAGGAAAGGCAATTTCATTCATTATTACTGGAGCTGAGGAGTCATGATTGTGCAATGTTGGCTTCGCTTACTTTCAAATGATTGCCTTTAAATATCTTTGCTGGCCAACTGTTTTTTCTTGATCCACATCAATAGCAACTTTTCCACTTCTTCTAATGTCTGAGATCTTTGCTTGGTGATCACAGTCACTCCTTTGACAACCTTAGCTTCTTTTATTGCTTCCTTGTTCTTAATGATGGCACAAATCAACGACCATGCTAGGCCATACTGTAAAGGCAGATCTGAAACACGAGCGTTGTTCTCATGCTTTCCTATAATCTCTCTTCACTTCTGTTGTTGTTCTCACTACTTTTCTTTCCCATCGTGATTTATGAAATAAAAAAAATTAGAAGAAATAGAACAGTGCAAGAAATACCGGCAAAATCAGACAACAGTTCTTAGCATGTGTATTCCGAGTGTATCCCACACACTCACTCAGTGGTCACTTGCTGCTTGTATGGTATTGTATCTTGTTCAGCAACCTAGTTATGGTACGACAACTGGGGCAATTTTTGGTTAGAAATTTTGTTCATGAACCGAATTGTTCGAAAAGGGTGACGTTCGACAACAGAGGTTCCACTGTTTACCTCTCTCCCTCACTCTGTCAGTCTGTTCAGTGTGCTCGTGCCCTGTGCCATGCCTCGTAGTTTGTTCCTTGTTCCTCTAGCCAAGTGAGTTTTTGTTATTTTGCACTTTGGAAGTAAACCTGCTGCACCTGAAGAAAGTCTCCCTTGTAATAAATTTGGGTCCTCCTTGCTGTCACACTCAGTCACACTCTAACACTCAATTTGAGCCTAATGGGGAATAGGTATTTATTTTATAAAAATAAAATACTGATAATGATGGATTCATATTTGTCGATCATTAAGTAAGTGATTAATCATCACCTCTCTGTTTTGTCTTTGTAGTAGCTGCAGTTCTTCCGTCTGTGAACCGGTGTGCAATCAACCCTACAGCATTGAAAACAGGACAGGCTGTGACATTGACACTGATTCACCTCTAAGTGGCTGTTATTTCGAAGTGAGAAGTGCAAGTGAAGTCACCATTGTGAAACCTCACATTGGTAGGTTATATTGTCACATTTTTTAATATTAAGAACAACGTAGCACCCTTTTTTATCTGTTAAAATATCCACAGAATTGCATATACCAGAGCTGAATGTCACAGAAGAAGGACATAAGCTCAAACTGACCTGGACTGCAAAAGACGTTGGAAGAGATTGTCGGTTTTTTGTGTTGTGCTACACAGAGTGCGATAGGAACGAAGTGAGTGTTTCTTTATGCCACCTGGGTTGATGCACTTCCAATTCCCCACACCAAAAAAAAAAAACAAAAACAAATGAAAATGCTACAAGCTTTGTAATAAAGGCAGCACATTTAATCATGCTCAAATGACCAGACCACACATGTAACACACACATATAAAGCTTGCATGTATTTATTAATTAAAATTTCAGGTTTTTATTTTAGATTTTACAAAGAAAATATTTATTGACATGTATTTATTGTGTGGAAAAATCCCACTGTTTGAATTGAGGCACTGTTGTGACTGATTGAATGTTGTGTTTTCTCCTGTAACTAGATGACTGTGATTATACTTTTCAAGGAAGGCCTTAACATCACAGGGGTGACCTACGAAATGTTTTACAACCAAAGATGCCAATACACCTTTCGTACCAGAGTCTTGACTAATTCATTTTGTCCACCATACGCCAGCAAGTGGAGCACAGCTGTCACATATGGTAACTAATATCTGACCACAGTACTCACCTAAAGTATTGTAAAATGGACAATAGTGTTGGGAGAAAGCAAAAGTACATTCTTACGTTAGAAAAGCATTGACGTTATTTAATCCGGTTGTTTTGTAACATACAAGGGTGGAAAGCCATCATCCACACCAACACCCTGGTTATTTTTCTGTAGTCAAAATAATCCCACACGTCTGATATAATGTGCATAACTCTTCTTCTGCCTTTTTTCCCCACTTGGTCACATCCTTTTTCTGTAACTTGCACAGACAAAAACCAGAGCAACACACGCAGAAACACATAGGTGTTGTGTGTAATTTTTTTTGCTCCGCCTAATATCACAGTTAATTGTGATAGAATAAGCGTGACATCTCTGCATTCTTTACACATGTAATGAATTCATCATTACAACTAAATACAGCACTGTACCTTCAGCAAAAAAAGCTGGTTTAAAGATGCTTTTGGTAGGTATAATAAATATGTGTGTATTTGTGTGTGTGTTTTTGTCTTTTCAGGGATCAACAAGCTTCCGGACAGAACTCTGACTGTAGTTACCATCATCATCCCTATCATTCTGTTTGTCAGCGTCATTCTGTCCTGCTACTGCTTCAAGAAGTATGTAGCTAACAAGCAACTGAATGTCGTACTGCATATCATACCGCAAAAGTGGGACAAATCAAATATGTATCAAATATTTAACTAATAGACACTTACACTTAACATAAGGCATCTTCTTGGCCTTTATTGCTTCAAAACTCTACTAAACCTTGTTTCAGATTCAGTAATTCCTTTGGAAAATTTAATATTCTCAAGTGTCTCTGACTTTTCAACACATAAGTACAGTTTGCCACAATTGTGTGCAGTGGTTTGCTGTGTCACAGTGACAAGTAATTAACTTTCTCACTTTGTTTGTTCTTCTCATCTTCTATACCAAGTCACAATGCTGTTTTAATTAAGAGGTTAATAAGTTTAATAAGTTGTGTTGTCTTATTATATTTTTATTATTATTATTTAAGGAATCAGTGAATTACTTAACGGTAATACATAGGGTCTAGCCCTGTAAAACAACCCATAGGTGACCAAAGTACTTTACTTCATATAAAGTTAAAATTTTGTAAATTAGTTTGAAAGTTAAAAATATTCTTGTCGCCCTCTGGCGGTTTATCTTCCTTACAACAGCTTAAGTGTTTTGGTGTTTGTCCGTGGTCTACCAAGTATCAGTCAGTCTTATCAGTGTAAAATAAAGTCTAAAAAAAAGAAGACGAAATCATTGCGTAAATTAAATGCAACTACACATTTTTTGGTCTATTAAATTTAGTTTTACAATTTGAGTAGATGTAATTTTTACTGTTCGTGGTGTTTTCAGTCACATAGCTGATTTTGTGTCATTGTACTTTGCAGGCACAGTGAGATACTTTGCCCCAACACACCAGACCCATCAGCCATATTCAAGGAACTTATGGAACTTAACGGAAACAAAGAATATAAGGTATATTTCTGAGGCAATTCAAATATTTTAATTTAAACTTTCTCTCTCTGCACAAACTTGACACCACTGTACTCTTCTTTTTTTATAGTCAGAAGCAAAGAGACTGTACAGGCCAATGCCAGAAGTCATTGAAAAATGCAAAATTTCCATCATCGCTGACAACAGCGATAACAAGGTTTACTGACATTCCAGCTTTGGAGCAATGTTCTGCCATTGAAACATTCCTGCAGAATGTTTACTCTTTGGTGCATTAACACCAGACTGAACTAATTAGGGTATGGCAGGAAAAACTCCATGTCTGTAACTGAAGTTAACTGGACTCCATCAACCCCAAAATAAGGAATAAAGCACTTGGCTTTGTGACTTTACATGGCTGTGATGGGGTGGACTGCTGGGCCGTCTGTGGACTGATGGGTTTGGTGCCCGTTTCCCGTGTGACCTTGAAAAGGCTTATGCAGTAGAAGATGAGTAAATTAATGTCTTTTTGTGAAAAAGTGAATTACCTCATTTTGACTCATTGTATGGCATTGGCGGGTTAGCGCTGCTCCTGTGTTGTTGTTATCTTCTTTAACAGTCTGATGTCTGCTGTGGTCCCTCATGATCAGATTAACGGGCTGGGGCTGTTTCGACGCACCACTGTCTTTGTCTTCTGGACTTGCATACCTATGTATACCTACAACTGCTTACTCACAAAAGTGACTGTGATGTTGCCTGAAAAGTGTAACCGACGATGTTCATTATTTTGACTTAAATACACATTTTTTATATAATAAAGTAAAACTGACACCTTTGTGGAGTTGTTAGCTATGTAATGTAACTCCTACTCCATACCTTGTCAGGCCTGTTGATATTATGTGACTGTTGACACACTGTCACCAGTGCTATTACATCTCACTCCCTTTACCTCTATAAGTTTGTATTACATCACTTTGCAATTTTTTTTCTCTTACAAAAACTGTTTCTCTGACGGCTCTCACCGTTTTGGTTAGCTGGATGTGATAGAGGTTTGGCCCGTCTCCACCCCTCATAATAGTAATAATAATAAGAGGAATCAAATGACATAAAATATATCATTAAAATAAAACAAGTGTTACCATGTTAGATCTGAGCAAATATTTAGAAAGTCTTGACTGCTTATACAAAAATATGAATATGTTGAAACGTATATATCAGTTCCATACAATAGGGGGCGCTGAATCATATCGGTCACCGCACTGTTGGTGTTTTCCAAGAGTAGAAAATAACTGTTGGAGATACGAAATAGCACTTTTACAAATACGCCTAAAATTCTTGAAAAAGTCTTGGTTGACCTTTCCCAAACAGTAGTTTCGTTCTTATGCTGTATTTACAACAATAGCAATAGAGGCGAAAAAAATCTTGAAACGCCCATATCGCCTATATCGTAATATATATTACTTGGTCATTTTTAAACCACAGCCTCATTCCCGCACGCCGAGAGTAATTTTCGCACATTTCTCAATCCGGTCCTAGCGCTAACGCACAGTAGTAAAACAATCCATTAAAAGTCTCACTTTTTCAGAGAAATGAGAGTTACACCCCATGACTAGCTATTCCGGTCCCGATAAACCGTACAGTCGGTACCCACACATGGCAATGATAAGCTTGTCCGCCATTGTTCATAAACTTCTCTGCTTACTTCAGTGAAAATAAAGTCGTTGCTAATTGGACTTTGTGAAGTTCGGTTTTTCCATCTTCCTTCGCCTCAGACGCTTATCCGCCTCAATGCGCCGCTGCGGCCTAAATCGTTTGCTTCTGCACCATTTACATTGGCCGCGTAAGCGGAGCTGCCGCTCACCAAGCAGTTTTGGTGTGAATGGTGTGAAAGTGTAGGGCTGGTGCCCAGTGAAGCGAGTGAATGAGTGTTATGTAGCGCACAGTCCCACACTTCCAGTTTATTAAATACAAATAAAACTGTCCATCCATTTTCATCCGCTTATCCGTTACCGGGTCACGGGGGCAGCAGTCGCCACCCAAATCACACTGCACCGTACCAACCCCCCTGAACCTTCCTCCAGGTGGTGAGTCCACTGGAAGGTACCAACCGCCCTAACCGGGATTCGAATTTGCCCAGGAGGTGAACCCTGGGGTTCCACACAAATGACAGAGACATTGTCTCTGGGCCATAAAACTGTCCTATGAGTCAATGATCGATGGCATTTAAGAGGAACCTGAGCTTCCCTTTTGTCTCAGAGCAACTGCTTCATATCTATTTCATAATTTCATGTGGTTTTTCTTAGTCAGGTTTAAGGCTCTGGTGTTTTTGTACTGCTTTGAGATTATTTTGGGGGAGAAGGCAGAAGGGTGGGGTTAAATTGCTTTGACTCAATCTGCTAAACACCCCATGTTTCTTGTTACGCCACGTCCCTATGTGAAGATAAGCACCAACATTTGAGTCAACTCTTCTCGTTGACTTTGGAGGACCGCTACGCCGTAGTACGCAAAAATCTAAACTCCAGCTGGACTGTTCCGTAGAAAACACGCCTACTAGGCAGAAACGAAACAAGGAGAAGGAAATACACGAAGAAAACGTTGGAAAGCGGAGAATCCTTACATACAAAAACATGACGGCGGTGTTTAAAATTTTAGCCGTTTTGGTTTTAGGTCACTTCTTTTTAATTGCGGACTCACTAACAGGTAAAAACAAACACATGACATACAAATATTTGCTTTATTTCCCGTGTTTTTGTGAAAGCGATTTTACTGGAAACATTTCCTCACTCCTATGGAGCTTCCCCGCAATGACGTGGTATAACTTAAGCCTTTTTAAAGTACTAAGGTTGGATATAATTATTTATTTGTTTATTCATTATTAATATTTTAGTTAGTCTGTTCTTGGTTTTAAAATACAGTGTTTTAAATACGTGTTATAAACATCGGTTAAAGATGGACCTTGTCGATAGAACACATAATAACCGCAATCTATACATTTAATCTCTCTTTAAATTATTAGTCCCTCTAAAAATAAAATCAATATTACACATATTAATTTATTATTGTGCCGAAAACACTTTAATTTAACTGTCAGTGGGAGAGATAGACAAAGATAGATAGATAGAATATAGAATAAAAAATGTTCTCCCTGTCCCTCCCTCTTAAATGCCTGTTTAAATGCATGTTTGAAAAAAAATAGATACACGTATCTATCATTTGAGTATACAGTATGTGTTGCCTTGGACTGAGTAAAAGGATAATGATCTTGTTAAAAACGCATTCTCTTTGCATATAGCTAACAGCATACAGCTTTGTTTTATGATTTTCATATTGGTGGATAGAAGAATATTGCCACAGGTGGTTTGAGGTGTAAAAAGTTTGGGAACCACTGCTTTAAGGTTGTTGCTGTGTGAGAAAACATACAAACCCCAAACATCTGTATTAGAGATCTAAAATCTTCTCATATTCCTTTTTCTTTCTTCTGTCTTCAGCTCTTATCAGATTCTAAGTCCTGTAGCATCCCCACAGCATTTTACTCCCACCTCTATTGCTGTGGAGACAGGGGACAGTCAAATGAAAATACATAAAGAAAACATGTATTAATTAAGGCGCTGCTGTTGTCTGAACTTTTACATGTACATTTATGTCTTCTTTTTACCTCTTCTCCTCTAAAGGTGATGTCTTACTCCCACAAAATATAAGTGTTAGCTGGACCAATGATTTTAAGCCTCTGTTTACCTGGGTCCGACCACAGCAGCTAATGACAAACTGCAGCTATGATGGGGAGTTATACGTCAGGAACAACAAGGAGACATACACTGTTGTAAGTTTGCCTATGAAGATTATTACCATCTGTATGATTTGATCAAATTTGTATAATATGAACTGCTTGGGTTTTTTATCAGTTGATTTGGGGAAACATATAAAGTATGTACTAAGTACTATAGGATTCAAATAGCTATGGAAGCTTTATCAAAAAAGATGATATGATAATATGAAATAAAGGGGATTGAAAAGTTTAGATTTAGTTTGGAAATGCAGCATCACTTTTTGATGATATCACAATGATTTTTTCCCCCAGTACGATTCACTATTTTGTTTGTTATGACATTTTTGACGTCAGTAAGTGGCTAGTTGTCATAGTGGTTAACAACATTTAAAAGAAATAGATTCTTCAGAAATGTATGTTTTGAAATTGAACAACATGTGGTAACTGGTAGTCAACAGGGGAGATGTCTGCATGATTAGTAGTCCTACATAGTACAGCAGTCATCGTTTGCAAAAACTTCCTTTGATGTAGAAATGATAAATTATTAAATTAAATTACAACCCATTAGTGCTATGTTCTCTCTACTGAGAGACGTGCTCTGTGGCAGATAGACCTAAAAGCAGGACCATAGGAGATGGAGAAAGTTAAGTACACAAAGTTAAGTAGCAGGCCCAATCTGCTACAGCCAGAACTTTGGATGGGTTTGACTTCATCTGGCTATGTTTAAAGATAAGACCCAAAAAACTGACTGAATCAACGTGGACTTACGCCGATTGATCAAAAGTTAATTTATTCTCTTCTAACAAAATCCTTACATGACTTAGGTGATCCTCCAGATTCCGTGAATAAGTTAAAATATCGGCCAAATAGACAAATACAAAGCAGATGATAATGTTCCGCAACACATTGTTGACCAAAGCCCGGAAAACAGCCAAGGCATTGTTCAACCTGAATGGCAAAATAGTCAAAATGCCCAAGTGGCGTACTCTATTGAGAAACGAGTGCTGCCCTAAAAGGGATTGACAAAAATATTACAAATACAAGACAACACTTTTTTTGGTAAACTATCTGGTTGTTCTAAATGAGGTATTATGTTTTTTTTTCTTCTGGTGTATTCAGAACCCCAATGACGACCAAGTCCAAATTCTCTACACAGTAATGGAGGGAGGATCTCTGCGGTTTGTTCTTAAAACTGTCTGTGGCAAGAGGAAAATTGAGGCTGAATATAATGTCTCCTACCCAGGTAGTCTATATTATTCAAGTCTAAAAATATTTGGTTGACATGATAACTTGTTGCTTTTGTATTCACACTGCTTTATTCTTGCAGAGGTGCTAAAGAACTTGCTGTGCTATGTGTACTCCTCTACAAATACTTACTGCTCTTGGGACATAGCTAACCCCGAGGCAGAATTTAAATTTTTCTACAGGTATGTTTTTTTTTGTTTTTTGTTTTTTGTTTTTTTTGTATTTTTGACTTCTGTCTGTTGGATATTTCTCCCAACAGAGAGTTAGAGATAGAAAGATAGTCAGTTAGAAAGATAATCCATGGTTACCTCCATGCCAAAGATGTTTACTGTGGTCTGTTCACGCATGATACAAAAATCTGGGATTAGGAGCTAGTTTAAAGTGGAATAATCTCAGTATGAGAAAATATTGGCAGAGTCTTGATTGATCACACCAGGCAATCCTCTGTGACCATTTGGGAATGAAGTACACTCCTAAATATACAGAAAAGGCATTCAGTGGAACTAATCACCTTATTTTCTCCTTGGGTTTTTAAGGTTACTGCTTGAGGATGGCACCGCATCCATCTACGACCCATTGCCTCCATTACAAGAGTGCAGCTCGTACAACTACACAGGTGGACTCAGAACCGGCTGCGATATTCGCACTAAAGTCACACAAGGCATCACCATTTTATTGAATGGCACGGCAAATGGAACGTTTTTCAGAAACACCTACCATAAAACACTAAAAGATGATGGTGAGTATGGGATGGACCCACTGGTGTTAGTGTTGTGTCTACACTGTTGGGGGAAAAAAGAGTGTTGAAATATGTCTTACACATCCTCATTTACTGTCATTGGTAAGGAGAAGTTGGTATCTGACCTTGTGTGTGTGTGTGTGTTTACAATTCTCAGGAAATATTAAAGAAATACTGCTCTAACATGCTTGTGGCTTCCATTTATAGTGAGACTGCCTCCACTTAAATGGACAGTAAAAAAGACTGGAAACAAATTCATCATCAGCTGGGTGCCACCTGATATTGAATATAATTTTGGAATGTACGAAATTGACTACACCGAGTGTAATAAAACAAGGGTAAGTGATGTCATACTTATATTTACTTATATTTAAGTGATGTCATACTTATATGCATATATATGTGTGTGTGTGTGTATATATATATATATAAAACAAACGATGATTGCAATTATGGTTGGAGTCCAAACAACTTGCTTTGTTTTTGTTGTGTCGATGCAAATCCTTGAAAAGTAGCAAAAGCCTAAAGCTAATAGAGCAAATTTAGTAGTTTGTTAGTAACCAGCTGCCTAAATGAAAAATATTTAGCTGGTGTTAGTTTTATTTTTCTCACATGCACAGGGGGTTAATTTGATGGTAAATCCAATTCAAATATTTGCCGCACAGCAACATAATACCAACAGCTCTGCCACAAAGACACATCAGGTCACACATGCCGAGTCAAAACAGAAAAGTGATGAAATGCCCAACTCAGTGTCAGAAACGTCTTCACTAAAACAAACAAGATGTCGATGTTAATGCCATATAGCTTTCACAAAAATCTTTGGCAGTTTTTGTAGTATACCTTGTTTTTGCCTCACTCAGCGATTTTCATGCTGGCTTCGTGATTTTTCCTGCAGTTACAGCAATTTCTTTAAATAGCTATAGTTTAGGCCATTTAATGACTACATTCATGCTCTCATTGGGATGATCTGTCACCATTTTGAGGATACCTTATTGTCCTTAATTGCCATCAACAAGTACTCTTTATTCAGAATATAATAATGTCATTTCAGGTTATTCGCTGCCCATAAAACTAACAAACCTGGATTTACTTGACTGGAAATAGTCTTTTTACTGTGCAGATTTACTAATAGATGTAGCTAAGACTAAACTACATTTGTGAAGCTACAGCTTGGGTGTGCACCCATAGAGCTCAAGTTGGTTACAATCCAATACAGTATAATAATTCTTTTTTTTTTTCACAGGTAAAACAAATTGAACATTTGATCAGTACCTCCACTGAGCTGGAAATTGAACCTCACTGTGAATACCGCATGACAATCAGAGCCAATTACACAAAGTTTTGGACCCCACCCAGTGAGGAAAAGTATTTTGGTATGATCTTTGTCTTTCTGTGTTTTTATGCCTTTAGAATTTAAAGTCTACCGTTTTAAAAATGACCAACTTTTATAGGAGTAAGAAATGAGAAGCAAACAAAATATTATGGAAACACAAAATGTCTTAAAAAGTAACTTAATTATGATTCATTCTACAATGATTCTTCCATCTGAGTTTGATATGTAACTTTCCTTTATTAATCTTGAGGACAAACAAAATTTATTTAATTCCTCCATTTTTGTAGTTGAATAATTTGCTTCCACCCAGAGGCTAAGAACGGTACTGTGACAATTAGAAATGCACTTGGTTGAACAGGATGTGTTTTTTTCTGGAAGAACTGGCTTAGAGAGTAGTCCTTACTTTACTGATGTTTTCAGCTGCAGATGCAGACATCGTTCAAAATGCGTTGGTGTTTGCAGCTGTCATCATCCCCTTGATCTTTGTAGTGTTGGCATTCGTTTCTCTCATTTATTTCAAGAGGTGAGTGTGAGTTTGTTTCCGCGTGGCTCCTGGTGTGGAGTATGTTCCCCTGTTTTTCCTCTCATATTTGACCTCTGTTGTGCAGGATCCAGGAATTTATTTTCCCCAAGATACCAGTTCCCCGAGATCTTCTCACAGATATTTTGGACAAGGTAAGGATGGCACTTTGACTCTGCAGTAGTAAACTTGTTGTTATTGTTGAGCTACTACAAAGGTTGGTATCTTACCTGTAAACATGTCGATGTGGCACAGACTCCAACATGAACCCACATGTTTGAAAGATTTGGATTTCAAAGTCTGTACCTGCTTCTGACAGTTTGGTTCTGTGTGTGTTGTTAAATAACATTATTGATCAGTAAATGGTAACCAGTCTGCATTCTGCTGGTGAAGCTGCAGGATGTTTAAAATGTGATCATGACAGTTTGATCTAAACATTACAATACATAGGAGTCTAAGGAAAAGTGTCATTTATCATTACTTTTATACAACGTCTAAAAACTTTTTTTTTATTGTTTCTTAGAGTACTGTCTCCAAAATATACATTCCAATAGTGGAACCAGAGGAGAACTGCAACATTATGTTAGTGATGGATTCCCAAACCAAAAACCCACGTTGATATTCCGCAGCTGCAGCGCAGACCCTGTCCTAAAACATTCCATCCCTATCACCAATAACAAAAGTGAATTTGAAGGCTTCAGACATTACAGACAACCCCCTTTTCAGCATCAAGAGTAGCCGCTATTATTCTACATTGGATATGTTTAATATTTATGGAAAGAATGATGTGGAAGAATATATTACTAGGTTTTCCTATTTGTGTCCAAAATTTGTGTTTTTATTCTGTACCAGACAAAATGAAGACCCCAGCCTATTGATGATTGTTACTCTGTTTGAATGAATGTGTTTCTCTTTTACGGTCTTTGTTCCTGAAACGTTGCACAAACTCCAACTTTGTCCACTGGGATTGGCTTCAGTTGCCCTGTGGATTTTTAAAAGGAATTCTCAGAAGTTTTACCTTGCTGACTAAGATGAAAATCCTTGAGGACATCTCCTTCTTCCTCTTTCATTTCTTTGTTGATCGACTATATTACCTTTTCCTCTTATTGATTCCATTGATACCCTTTAATGTCTTTCTCTCACTTTCTGTCTGACAGTTTCACCACCTCCAGAACTTTTTTTGCACTGAAAAATGTTTTTAATATTAGTCATACATCAGGGCCATTGTCCTACTGGTGAAAAAGTCAGGGTCCACACGGACGCCTCTTTGATGCTATCTTTATGGTATCTAAATGTTATACAGTCATAGGATTAATGACAAAAATAGTCAAGAGTCAATAACTGTTCTTTTTGTTTACTGTTTTTATGCCTTGTCTTTTTTTTTAAATGTATGAGCCTTTTTTATTTCATTCTGTACAACATAAGTTCCCTGGTCAAGAAACAGGAAATCTGTTGTTTTACATTTTGCACACTGTAAATAAATAAAATTGAAAGTCCTAAAACTTTTCATTTTAATTTTGGCATTAAATACTTGCTGCTTTGCACTTTGCAGACTTACGATCATAAAACTTTGAATGTCTGAAAACTTTACTGAATGTAAAATATTGGTGGATATCAGAAAATGTTGCCTCTGACATCAGGTAGTGGCTGAAATCGGTTACGTTCTCGCTCTCTCTCTGAGTGAACTTGATAGGTGGGACCCAAAAGCAGGATAACTAAACGAACAGAAATTCAGTGAACATCCAAAAACTCCGCAAGAAGCAAAAAAACAGAGTTACTAAGTTACTACACAGACAACAAATCGTGGAGGTACGGTAACTAGATAAGCTAATTGATTTACCACTTATTACGTAGGGAAACGCTATAGCGCTGGTTCCTTGGCAAGGTGACATTTAAATACACCTGGCTCCTGATGACGAAATCAGAGGCAGGTGTGTGACGCCCATCAACGGGAGGAGAAATGCGCAGTCTAACGTCTTTGTAAGTGGGCAAACATACACATTTCTTCCCCTCGTTGTGTGCATGAGTACATATAGGTGATTATGTTAATGTGATCAAATCAATAACTTGAAATGTGTGCATTTTTAATTGTAATATTTTATACAAGAATACATGGAAAAGCCACATTCGTCCTGTCTTTGACTTAGAGACACTATATTGACACAATGATGCAATCGTGGTGTAACAACGCAAGACTCCGTCTTTAGGGAGAATAGTTAATAATGATATCCGATAGAGCATTGTAAACAACGATTTGCTTTCACCTTTCCTGTCTCTGATATATGGGGGGAAAACATCACGCCTAGCGCAATTGTGTATCCCCCGCACTGTTAATTGTTTATTTATTTTCGAATTGCCTGTCAAAAATGGGGGTATTCTTTCATACACAATAATTATTTTATTGTAAAATCCTCTAACCTCATTGTAGTCCAATATTAATCCTTTTACAAACTCCTTTTGTTTGTGATTAAAAAAGCATATTTTCTTTAAACGTGTCCTTGTTTTGTAGTTTCAGAATAAATGTCTGAATTATAACTATACGCAGTTGAACCGTCTGTAGTTTCAGAGACGTTTACTTTGAAAACCAAAGTTGCACACTTAGTTAGTTGTAAAACACTGATTCGACTGACATCAAGACTCCCGTTACCGCCGCGCGCAGAAACAGCACCATCTAGTGGCCAGCAGTGGTAACGCAAACATGTCGGCTCATAGTGGTCCTGATGCTGCAGGGATGCGGAGGGGAGCTGTGTTGAGAGGATGTACAGTCACTAAACAGTACCAGGCACAAATTCTGTCGGCGCAGTCTCTGTGGCGCAATGGAATAGCGCGCTGGACTTCTAATCCAGAGGCTCCGGGTTCGAGTCCCGGCAGAGATGGGTCACTCTGTGTTCCGCAATGCAGGCTTGCGGTTATTTTTCGCTCGTCGTTACGTTTTACACAGAGATGTTATTTTGAACGTTGTACAGCAAAGAGAGAGCTGCGGAATTTTAGTGATGATGAGAAAGAGTACAAACAACTCCACCATTCGTCGCTCGTATTCATACTTCTTGGTTCTGATCAAAAATCAACATTTTGAAACAATTCAAGATAATTCGTTAAAAAACATTTAAATTATCCAAAAACCATTTTGTTTAAAACAATGCGGTATTTTGGGTTTGCTATTTTTATACTGGCTAATGTTTATCGTTGCCTTACCAATGAGGATAAGCTATGGATTTTGGCTAAAAAGAAATATGAAGATTTGGAATGTACATTTTAATACCAGACCTCTGGTGTAAAATGTTCTCACAGTTCTCAAATTAAGGCGATAAATGAAGACAAAATAACATTTAAATAAAAAGTCTCAGAAGTATGTCTTTATTTTAAGACTGTTCAGATCAGTGCCATCATGTATTATGTGTTTATTGACCCTTTACGTCACAGGATCTGGGGAAACGTAAACATGCCTTCAAGGTTTATTAAAATATCTATGTTAGACAATGAAAGACATCTATTTGGTGATTTCTATATTCTAACACATATGACTTTCTTTCCAAGTTCTAAGACAATAGTTGCAATACTAGTGTTTTCCAAGTTCTAAGACAATAGTTGCAATACCAGTGTTTTTAGATAGATGTATAGATGGATAGATAGATAGATAGATAGATAGATAGATAGATAGATAGATAGATAGATGGATGGATGAATGGATAGATAGATGATTCAATTTTTTACGAAATCAGAATGTGCTCTTTTTATATCCCCTTGTGTGTATTTTAAAATATTTCGTCCTCTTGTTATGAATGAGCTCTTTCAATGTCGCTTTAGGCCCTGACCACTGGAGGGCGCTGGAATACCACTATTCTATGAATGGCTTCCGTTTGGAGCAAACCGTTCAGCGTCACTGCTTCGATCCATTAAACTGTAAGCAGTAAGCAAACCCGGGAATGTGTTTTGCGTTGCTGTGTTATGCTGTGCTTTAAAAAAAATAAAAAAAATAATTTTCAGTAGGAGCCATCGACATTGAAAAAAAAAAAAAATTTTCAGTAGGAGTAGCCATCGACATTTAAGTGACATCATCACGAAAATATTCCAGAACATTTCTTTTTTCTTCTTCGTCTCAAATTTGACACTTCTTTAATTCACTAAACACTTAATGTCAGTTGTCGTGAAAGTGAACGTTAACATTTTACAACACAAAAGTGACGTCAATTGACGTCACTGTACAGCTAAGTATGTCTGGCACAATGTTCTTTAAGCGTCACTTTAAACTTTTAATTAATTTTATTACCCTTTGCCATCGACGGAGAGAGAGAGAGAGAGAGAGCAAGGAATGCGCCGGTAATGAGAATATGATGTCAAGTCAGAGAGATTACAGTTAGTACCGGAACGTGCCATTTTTGTACCGAAATTGTAGGAATTCCTAAATTCCACATCATCGACAACACGCTGCAGTAATAGACTGCTGCGAAGGAAATAGATAATATTTGAATCGTTTTTAGTTTTGTTCGATCATCTATATGGGTCACAAAATGCAAATTAACATACAAAACTGTAATATTTCCTCATATCCATTTTTCCCTCCTGACCCATGTTCAGAGCAACAAACATATTACACTGAACACAATACCGGAAACAGTGCCGAATTCCCTTGTGTGCTTCCATACTTGGTCACTAAAGCAGATTCTTATTCATAAATGCACAGTTACGAATTTACATATCAAAATTTCCCCTTGAGCTAAATTAAGC
Source organism: Cynoglossus semilaevis (assembly GCF_000523025.1). Taxonomy (NCBI): domain Eukaryota; kingdom Metazoa; phylum Chordata; class Actinopteri; order Pleuronectiformes; family Cynoglossidae; genus Cynoglossus; species Cynoglossus semilaevis. The sequence continues at coordinate 32,724,746 of NC_024307.1, forward strand.
TGATCTAAATACTTTTAAGTTAGCTTTATTTTGAAGACTGTGACCGGATGTGTGGTTTCCCGTCACCACAGCGAGATCGACGCCTGCTCATAGTAAGCGTAGACCTTCAGTAGAAGAAAACCGGGCTGTTGCCGTGAGCCAGAGAGTAGAGCCGGAGAAGAAAGGAGAGAAAAGACAAGAGTGAAATGATTTAAACGCTGAGAGACAGAGAGAGGGGACAACAGAGAGGAGGCGTAAGAGAGTCAGGAGGAATATTTGACTCTGTGTGATTTTTGTTCCAGTCAGGAAACTCCCGCTTTTCATGCCCATGTCCTCACGGAGGTCTGAGCCCATAATAACGGACTTAGTGGTCGGCTGAACCATGCAGAGGCTGCTGCTGCTGCTCAGTTTGCTGCTGCTCACTTTTCAAACTGGTGAGTAATATATTAATATATATATGCGCGTGTGTGTTTTCACGTGATTACATATGATTTCACATGAGTCTCAGCAGCGGTATGTGTCGGTTCGTGTGTGACGGCGCGGCTCCGCACCGCAGTAATGGATCATCACACCTCTTTAAACGCCGCTACGTGTGATGCCGTTCCGCGCACACGCGTCTGTGCGCGCGCTCCAAATGACCTTTTCCATAAATGACATCCAGAGCTCCGGTGGAGCCCGTCGTGTGAACTAGTGTAGCGATGAGAGGCTGTGGACGTGAGGGGAATGACAGTGATTGAGCGGCGCTGCTCTACACGGATCCAGCTGCAGCAGAAACATGTGAATGGCGTGTCACTCAGCGTGAGCTCTGCCACCAGACCCTGGAGTGATCCTGGAGTCAGAGGCAACACATCTCTCTCTCTTCTGTCTCACCCTCCTCGCCTTCTCATCCCTCCTCATCATTTTCTGTCTGTCCTTTTCTCCTCACCCCTCTCACACACTCACCCCTCTCCCCTTCGCTTCAGTTGCTGCCTCCCACCTGAGCACCTACTGTAGTTCCCATTCTCTGCCTTCCCATGCACAAAGAGGCGTGTGCAGCAGCATCACTTGTGCTTATGCATCTGTTCCCCCTCCATACCTGTGGGCTTCCAGGTAAACCGTTGGCTTATGGTATTCACAGCCAGACCTGAGTTGCTAGGAGACAGGAGGTTGAGGGCTGAGGGAGGAAAAAGAGGGAGAAGAGAATCGTTTTATTTCTTTCCACTGCTACCTGTTTGATGGAATCACAGACAGGCGTCCTCTTAATTCCACATCCTTCACATCTCTTTCATTGTCTACCTCGGCTGACCAATAGTGTGGACAGTCCCTGCCTGCTCCAGCACTCCACTAAAGGTAGGGGGCGTGTTCTGTTGAAGGGAAGCAAAGGTATAGAAAAGGATGATGTCACCGTGTCTGCCGGGCTTTGTTAAGCTCAGCCTGGCTCGGTGTGCACAGCACCCGCCCACCGCCCATCGCCACAGTGGCATGACATCTTCACACAAGCGCGCCACAATCTGCATCCAGTCAGGAGCAGATTCCTTTCAAACATCAGAGTGACAGACGCTTCGAGGAACCGGCGCATGACACAGTGTGACAGCTGTGACACACATGTACAGCCTCTGCTCTCTCTCCACCGAGATCCCTTTGTCTTCGTCCAATCGCATAAAAACACACGAGGACACAGGCACCTACAGATGTTCATATGGACACACACACACACACACAGGCGTCCATTTGGTTGTCTGCAGTTACCTCCGTTCAATCTGCCGTGTCCCTCAAACGCAAACAAACGCGCTTTTCGAAGGCTGTCAACCGCATGAGATGAGCAGACTGTTAATGCTGCTGCGAGACATAAAACAGTAGTAGACGTGGGGTCTCAGTGGTTGCACTAAATGGCTTTTTGCATTGGGCCGTGAAAACATTAGCGGAGTTTGCAGCATCCAGCGGAGGCTGGAGTGAATATCTCATCAAGAGAGATAACGCCGTGGGCACCCTTTTCTTTAAGAGACTCTTATCTCTTCATTAGACTAGTAAAACAGTATTTCATGGCCCGCAATTTGCACACATGTAATTGCCTGCTAGTGCTAATGATTGCATGGCTATTAGTCGAGAGGCTAATTAAAGCTGTGCTGGATCAGAATGTTTCTTGAAGTTATTTAGATTCACTGATACGCCCGCGAGACTAGAGTCGAGCGTCTACTAGCTGAGACGGCAGCACCGAAGGGATTGATTTAGGATCCTGGCCTTGTATCAACATACCAACGTGGTAATAAGTCCTAAACAAGTGCCACCGTTAACGCAGCTGTTAAACGTTAGTGCTTAATCAATCACTGCAAACACACGCCTTTTAAGTTCTTTAACGAGCGGGAGAGGCACCAGGTCTGACTTGCAGCACTGCACCTTTAGCCCAGACGGGAGTTTTGAAACGCTGACTCGGACAAAGGCTCCAGTGCAGGTGTGCCGTTTATCCGCCCAGTGTCCTTTTGAGCAGACTGAGGGTACGAGCTGATGGAGCTGCTGCTGCCGTTCTGACTGTACGCTCTGAATCACATGGTCGAGCCGTGAATCACAGACCTCAGACGGATTCCTGCCTGGTGCTCATCCAGGGAAACATTCACATGTTGGGAAAGTCAGACACATTTGGGAGGCTTTCACAGGCAAAGAAGAGGAGGTTGCCCTCCAGGCCCCTTTTGTTGAACAGCCGGATTGCTGCTCTGCACGGTCGTATGTGTAATGTAAATGACTCAAAGTGGGCCGTAATTGTTCGAATAAAAATGAAGAATTAGAAAAAAGACTCATAAAGAAGCCAATGTGGCGCTAAAAAAACGCTCTGCTGATTTATAGCATCTCAAGCTTTGGTGCCAGTAATAATCTGTGACATTTTGGTTAAAATAAATTCCCTACTTTTTCCACTCTTTGTTATCCGGATTCTCATGCACACTGAGACGAGGAAGTGGTTGAATTTACTGGAAGATGCGAAAAACCCAATGTCCATACGGATAAACTGAAGAAGTGAGTAGCCTGAGCTAATCTCATACAGCCTGTCTGTCCCATTAAGCTCATGCAGATGTGGAGAATTTAAAAATGTAACGTTCATTACTGGAGTATGCTGAAGACCCAGTGGTCGCTAATACCCGGGTGTGATTTTCTGAGCAGTAATAAAGAGGGGAAAAAATGACATATAATGACGTTTACGTTCGTCCGTACAACGATTTCTCTACAGTTGCATGACTGATCAGCCATGTTGCGGTGCTCTAGCGAACGCTCCTTTCTCTCAGGCTCAGGGTTCAGATCTGTAGTGACATACGTAGCGAGGCAGAAGTCTGTTTCTAATTTCTGACCCCGCACGTGAGATACGACTCCAAAAGCATCCTGCAAATTCTGGTCGTATTTTTTTTTTCTTTTCTTCTACCGCATTACGAGATAAAGCTTCTTTACCCGAAACATCCCTAATTGACATCAGCCACTGAAAGTGATTAGTGATGCAGCTGTAACGTATCGAGCTCAGTCTGGGACCACAGCCCGTAATGTTATAATGTACGTCCACGCCTGTTGTTCCCCATTGGGGCTCCATCTGATAAGCGAAATTCTTGGCATTTCTGTCCCCGCGGGTGTTTGTCAACATGTGACACGTTGACGACCTCTCTCGGTGGATGTGTTTGTTTAAAGGCATTCTTCTGGACACGAGTGTCTCCAAAGGATTTCTGAAGTGGTGCGTGGAAGAACAAAGGAGCACGCATGGCCGGCTTGAAGATGATTTGGAAGTGAACAAATGAAATTAGTGTCTGGACAATTCACTATGCAGTATGTGGTCAAATAGATCGATAGGCAGCCTCCTTTGGTTACATGAATGCTTCTTAAGTTACTGCTGGCAGTTTGAAGGCTGATATAATATAATTGAGTTTGATGAGCTGGAGGGCAGCGGGGGGTAGTTCTAAAAAAAAAAAAAAAACCCAGCCCTTAAAATATTTGTAAACCTACAGGAACACTTCATCTCGTCTGACTGAATCTATCGACCTTTGTTTTTTTCCCCCAAACTGCACGGGTACATTCTGCAGCGAGGACCAATTTGGAGTGATGAAGGGAGCCGAGGGGAGGAGGTGGAGGAGGGAGGGATAGAGAGAGTGGGCCAGAGAGAAAAAAAAGTTGTTGTGGGGGCAGTGGTGGACGAGGTGAAAGGAGGGGGGGGCGGTGAGGTTGGTCTCGCAGGCAGGTGGGCAAAGACTGATCAAGAGTGATTACAGTTTCTTTTTGTTTGTTTTAGAGGTGCTGAGGTGGTGGGGAGGGGGCGCCGTATTGTAAAAGAGAGGGAGAAGGGCATGCTGGAAAAAAGAGAAAAGGAAAGAGAAGGGGACTCTAAGGAGAAGGAGGAGGAGGAGGAGGAGTGGTCAGGAGGCCAGAGGCAGAGAGAAAGGGACCATTACTCAGGCTCAACTGCTCCCTCAGTGGGGACAGTGAAGCCTGGCTTTCAGACAGAATATGGCCGCGGCCCGTTCAAAGACTCCAGTTACACTGGAGTCTGATGCGACTGAGGGCCAGCGGCCGGCGGGCCTCGCGAACCTC
>NC_024307.1:32730624-32734998 GCF_000523025.1 Cynoglossus semilaevis
GAGAACAAAGTTGGTGTGGGGGCAGTGGTGGACGAGGTGAAAGGAGGGGGGGGGCGGTGAGGTTGGTCTCGCAGGCAGGTGGGCAAAGACTGATCAAGAGTGATTACAGTTTCTTTTTGTTTGTTTTAGAGGTGCTGAGGTGGTGGGGAGGGGGCGCCGTATTGTAAAAGAGAGGGAGAAGGGCATGCTGGAAAAAAGAGAAAAGGAAAGAGAAGGGGACTCTAAGGAGAAGGAGGAGGAGGAGGAGGAGTGGTCAGGAGGCCAGAGGCAGAGAGAAAGGGACCATTACTCAGGCTCAACTGCTCCCTCAGTGGGGACAGTGAAGCCTGGCTTTCAGACAGAATATGGCCGCGGCCCGTTCAAAGACTCCAGTTACACTGGAGTCTGATGCGACTGAGGGCCAGCGGCCGGCGGGCCTCCCCCCGTCCTGTCTCTGAAAGGTTAATTGGCCGTTATTGACAGTTGCTGTTCACTTTTCTTTTGTCTCTCTCTCCTTGATACTACACTCATTCTTTCTCTCCTCTGCCTTCCTGGATTTCTTTCTAATCCCATTTCTCTCTTCTTTTTTTTCTCTTTCATTTTTTTTAAATCTCCCCCTTCTCCATTACTTTTTCTCTTTCCATCGAACTCGAGCTCTCTACATGCTCTCTAATAAGTTCCAGATGTGGTTCTTGCATTCCTCTGGTCGGTGGAGAGAAAAAGAGGAGGGGGAGGTAGGGGGCAGGGGGTTGGTATGAGTGGGGGAGTGCTGTGGGAGTGAGGACGGGGGGGAAGCACATGAATTAAAACAGGGAGCACATGATGAGGAAGAGGAACCCATGTACTATAACACACACACACACATACACAGTGATATGTACTGGAAAACATGCGCACACACACGTACAGGCAGTGAGGCGTTGGGGAGTGGGGGAGCGCTACAAGACGAGTGTTTCTTTAGATGGGGGGAGGTTGGTCCTGTAACCTCAAAAGTTTTGGGACATTCTCCTCCTCTTCCCTGGTTTCCCCCCTCCTCTTCACCCTCTCCCTCCGCAGGACTGCGGTCTGACGCTGATGATGTCACTTCATCTCTCTGCTCTCCCAGTTTCTGCTCCTCAGCAGGGACAAGGCCCAGAGAGAGAGAGCGAGAGAGAGAGAGAGGGGAGGGCTGGGACAGAGAGAAATAAAGACCCCACGTTCTCCATCCATCTTCCTTTTACAATAACAACATTAGGGTCAGCTGTCTAAATCGGTTTCCATAGCTCGGTGAACCTCCTTCATTTCTTCCCTATGTAACACAACAGCCCGCAGCTTCAAGTGTTGCACACCGCGAATAATGAGCGCACAGCTTCTTTGTGGTAATAATCAGAGCCGTCGTTGAAGTCCAGTCATTAAAACAGCGCTGTTCAACTGGATTGTTTTATGTAAGATGGCTACTGTCTGTTTAATGATATGCTCACATTTTCCTGCTTCGCCCATGCTGAAGTACCACGTCGCACTTGTCAAATCGCTACAATCTCCGTGAGTGAATCGCTTACATGTCGAAATGTTCCTGGGCAACGAAGGGCTAATTTAAGGCTAACGCCAAGTTGCTCGTTCTTAGGAAAATGATGTTTTCCACAGGACTTTGTGAAACTGCTGTTGCTGGGATGTGCTTGCATCTGTGTTGGAGGAGAGAAACTTGGTCGTTGTCAACATTCCAGTTCTTCCCAAATGTTTTGGATAGAGCAAAGGTCAGGGCTCTGTGGGAAACCTGTTTAAAAAAAACAACAGAGGAGCATAATTTGCTGCACGTTGATGTGAAAGTATGAGAAAGAACTTATTGTCTTTTAGTCTAAATATTTGTGGATGGATTTACCTGCATGTAGGCAGCAACTTTTATTCTTCAAATGAAGGTCTGGGCCCAGCTCAGTGCAGCATCTGCACTTGGTCAGAACTGTTATGTCTTGTCTCGGAAAATTTGTTGTTGGTCACTATAGGCCTGGCTAGAGCCACAGATCATTAGAAAAACAAATACATAAGTGCTTGGAGACCTAGCCTAAGAATTTATTTTAATACACACAATGGATTCTTCTATGGCAGTGATTCCTAACCACTGGTCTGTGGAACACTAGAGGGCCGTGGGAGATCGTCAGGTATAAATCTCCCCGGCTAATAACATAATAACACTTCAGTTCAGTGTCAGCTTAAAGTAAAATACTGGCCTAATTTAAGACGTTATAAAGGATTTAATAATAGGTTTAGTAATAGGTTTACGAATAATAATACGAATTATTGATTGTATTTGTATAAGAGAAAAGAACGTAGCACCTTTGGTGACATTTTTTACCTTTTTACCCGAGCTTGTTTTCAACAAGCTTTTGTTTGCACTTCTCAAATAGTGGGGCAGGCCCCCCCCCCCAGTGGGTGTGCAGTGAGGTGGCCCGGGGGGGTGGGTCCAATGGAATATGGCATGGTGGACACAAGTGTACCATTGCTGTAATTCTTGAATGACAACAAGCCTCCAGTCACTAGGTGGCAGCAACTCATACAGTGGTTTGTACAGGGAACAATATACATGTTACCAGGTTCTCAATAGTATTTCAATTTGTGGGGGTGTGGGTCGGAGGGGGAGGGGAGGCCTGAAAACATTTCTATCCCCTGGGGGGGCAGAAAATAATTGAGAACCACTGTACTAAAGTAAGGTTATCTGAGGTTGAAATGCCCATAGAGCACCCTCTCCTGGAGTATGTGGTAACTACCTGAGACAGTCCAAGGCATACTTAAAGATATTATTTTTAAAAAAGCTAAAAAGATGTTCAAGTTACGTTCTCATTTTGTGCAGTCACATTTTTTGGGCCGCTTCTCTGCGAACCGACAAACGTATGTAATGACAACATTACATCCTCCAGACCACAGTGAACCTCTGCCAGATGTGGAAATATGTAAGTCCTAAAGTGCCTGGCCTTAACTGAACAAAAGCAGACTGAGTTCATGCATGTCCTGTGTGTGGACATATAAGGTAAGTCCTAAGGCCTGTGTCTCTCCAGACAGTGCTAACATGAATGTACATTTTTATAAAGCTTTAAAGTTGAAATCTCTACAGTGCTGAGTTCAGCTTTATTGTCGCCCGCTTACTTTTCTTTCTAGTTCTGTGTGTGTGTGTTTTAATCTGCGAAGACGTCTCCTTTTCAAAGTGACAAGCGTTAGTTAGACGCTACAGTACATTGGAATATTACTCCATTCTATGGAGGTCAAGGCCTTGGGCTTTTATTGGATGCTTTGTGACAGATGACATTGCAAGAAGCCCCAGTACATACCAGTAAAATTAGATTGCACTGGATTGAATTAATGCAGACCTTGGAGGACGTGATTTATCGATGGGACACAGCTTATAAAAATAGTCATGCTGGATTCCGTGGCCCTGCTGCCTGGTCTACTCCAACGAGACATGAATGGGTGGACCATCTGAAAGCTGTCACGGTTGGTGGAAGTGATGTTTACATGCTAAGTCGTGAGGCTCTTGAAGGTGGAGTGTGATGCAACCCAAATATCAGTTGGGAGTCACTGCTGTGAATTAGCGAATCCTTTACGATATTGAATGTGTCAGTAGAACTCAGTGGAGACCTGTGCGCTGCGGAGTAGCAGTTTGATATGTACATATCCTCATGTTCGGGCTGATCCAGAGGACAGCCATTGTTATTTCTGGCCCACTCTCGGTCACTGCAGTCTTCATTGCCAGCTGCTCGACATGTTGGCTGCACAAACACCCGTGGATTACCGGTCACAGACGGGCTTTTTTAAAACTGGGCCGTATTCATTTGCTCATAATGTGTCACACAACTTGTCTATGAATTATCATATTATCCAGAGGTTACCATGGCCACCATGTCTATCATTGTGTCAGTGGCCCTCACTGGCTGTAACCATGGCAACAGCGTTGGTATTGTTTGGTACAAATAAGACTCTTCAGATGTGGAGAGAGTGTACGGCACATGCGCGCTCGCTCACTAACATACACTGCCTTTGCTAAAAACACATTCACTAACAATGAATGGTCACACCTTCACTGAGGCAGATGCACCCTCGTGCGCGTCATTTCGCAGTTTGTAGTTAAAGAGCGGCACTGTTGTTTTCTGTCAGTCCCAAAGGAACGCGTTTTTACTGCAGACATTTTTTAATATGATGTAGAGAAGCAGTAAGAGAGAACAAAGGAGTGGATGGACTGATGGACTCAAAGTGATCAATGCTCTGGTTTGAGGAGCAGTAGTACGCGGAGAAGCGATCATTTCTAAGTATATGGCTGCCAGACAAAAGGAAGTGAATAGGGTATGAAAAGGGGCCAAGGCCACAAGTAAGAGGAAGAAAGAGTGAGGTCGTGGACTGCCAGTAGGGAGGTGGTGGGGTTTGAGGGGA
>NC_024307.1:32735863-32737773 GCF_000523025.1 Cynoglossus semilaevis
GAAAGAGAAAAAAGTGGGAGGGGGGGGGCCGGCGAGGGGGGGGGGGGGGGGGTTGGGGGGGGGGGGGGGGGGGGGCACCAAGGTAAGATGACAGAGAAAGGCAGCGAGCGGGCAGACAATGCGGCAGACAAAGGCAGGGGTCTGGCACTCTTTCTCTTTCTCTTTCTGCTTCTTCCTCCACTCAGCCCTAATCTTCCCTCTGCTTTATCCCCCACCTCCAGGAGTCACCTTTGTGTTTGACTGACACGGTGTCAGCACTCTCAGCAGGTCGCCCTCTTTTTACTACCCGCTCCTTTCCATCTATGTCTCTTGCCTGTTCCTATAGTGCTGTCGCCATGGTGACGACTTATTATGACCATCCTGCCAGGCAGCCATGTTGTTGAAAGAAGACAGGTGTTAGAGTTCTCATGGCCACAAAAAGACACGGAGAAACTACGTGGTTGCAGGTCGTCGGTGGTGAAGGAGTGTACGCAAAAAGCGGTGTTGATTTGTGAATACGTTTGGCTCCAAAAGAAACAAAAGTCTGTGTTTGCAGCCACTTAGAAATGAGTTGTTTTCTCACATCTGCCACTTACAAATTACAAACGATGTGCTGTATGAGTAGAATCATTCCTCGAATGAATGTCCCTTGTAGGGACTGGAGTGTTCGTGCATGCCATTAAGATATTGACATATATTGAAATTATGTGGTTTTTAAAGATGATCATAATTCTTTATAATGGATTAAATTGGCTTTTTTTTTTATTGACTTGAAATCCTCCAAACTGTTGCCGGTATTGACAAGTATACTCCAAAAGATTTATATATTTTCATATTTTGTTTGGTGCATGAAACAAATGTACTTCAGTTCCCTTACTCAAAACCATATGTCATTATAGCCCCCATTAAAAACTAAATTGCCATTTTAATATTTATGACATGATTAAATCTTACTAAATAGATTGATAAAGTAATGCAACAAAGAGTTATATAATCTATAATCTATAATACTGAGTTCTATGTTCCTGAGTCCGATGCCTTTCTATGTTAAAGACAGGGATTGAAACCAAATTCAGATGAAGTTGTCAAAATAATAGTCAGGTTTTGAATTCATTATGTTGGAATTAGGGAGGGTGGGTGGCACAGTGGGTAGTGAATGCTTCTTAAAAGATTACAGGTTTAAATTCAGCTGCATGCCTAACCCTAACCCTTGGATTATTAAAATGTTGGATATTCTGGCAAATGTTGGGCAGGAAAAAAAAATCATTATTATTGGATCATTACCCTCATATCACCCTTAACAACAACAACAACAACCAAAAAACTAATTTTACATAGAGGGCTGAAATAGATAATTTGTTTTCGTCTTCAACGTTTAACCAGCAACCTGCTAGTAAGCTCTACCGGAAGATGCTGTAATCGACCTTGAGTTCAGTCGTTTGGCATTAGCTTATCTCAAATCATAAACATGAGTAGAAAATAGTTACATTTTCATTTGTGTGGTAATTGTCTACTAATTACATATTGTTGTTCATTTGAAAATCAGAAATATCAGTGTGAAAATATGGAGTAATTCAAATAATTGCTCCTGATATATTGTTTATGTGTATATATTTACATTCCATATACAGTATATATATATTATCTATATCTATATAAATATTAATGATTGATGATATTGTAATTATCCCGTATCTATATATATATAATGATCCTGTATATATATATATCCATATACATATATATAAATAAATAAATACGGGCTCATTAAGGTGCTCTGGCTGACAGACAGACTGACTGACAGCTGGACTAATGTGCAGGCAAACACAGTACATCTATCAGGGAGAGAGCGAGTCAGTGCCGCATGACTCCTATGGCTGCAACTTTGTCCCGAAACAATGATGTCATCCTCCTCCATCACACTTCACAGC
>NC_024307.1:32737810-32770748 GCF_000523025.1 Cynoglossus semilaevis
GCATCTCATTTTCAGGCAGCCCGTTCATAACACCAAAACCAGGTCCACACTCTGTGGCGATATGGAATGGGGCTGATAACCAAAATCAATTTAGCTGTGGACTAACAAACAATCATGGAAACGTGCAAGGTGTGCGAGATATGAGGGGTGCGAGGGAGGGGACGGACAGAGCAGCACTTCTCGCCCCATTATTAATTGGATAGTGGGGAAAGGATGAGGTCATTGAATGATTTCGTTCCTTCTTTCTAAAAAAAATGGGTGTACCGAGCTCAAGGGAGGGTTTCATCAGACACACAGATGCACACACTCGTGTGCACTCGCAGACAGAAAACTTTTTTTTTGGGCAGTTACTTTACACGTCAGCTGTTGCTATGGTGATGCGAGTCTATGATCCAGCCAAAGCAAGGGATTGGCTGGAGTGGAGCGAAGTAGGGGAAGGACGGGGGACTTTGTTGCAGGGGTACTAAAGAATATAAAAGGGGAGGGGGGTAGTAGAGACAACGATAATTAGATCGATGCATAACAATCCATAAAAATGGCATTTTATTAAACGGCGTGTGATTCAGTGAGGCTGGACCGAGCCTTTCCCAGGAGGCTCTGTTGCGCGACATTACATTCACCTTCGTCTCCTGTCCGATTCAGGGAGGAGAGGAAAGACTGTTTGAAAATTGGAAAGCAGGCTGTGACATTCACTGCCAAGGGTGTGTGGCAAATTAACATAGAGCAGCAGCACTTCTAAAAATAGCCCCAACACCTTTGCATGCATCTTCTCTACCAGTCATTCTCAGCGGCAAATGAACGCTCCATTAACTCGCTATTGTCACACTATTTTATGATGCGGGAGGTGCTTTGAGGCTAAATTGACTGTTTGGATCATGTCATAGGGGTGTGTGTGCCCATGATTTTGGTGAGTCACCTGCCAACACTGCGTGCGTGCGTGCGTGTACGTGCTTGCCATTGGCTTTGTTCCGTCTTCGACAAACCAATGCCAGTGTCGCTACGTCTGTGGGAGTCATTGTCCTTTTCTCCGAGTTAATCCAAATCCCTTTTCAGACACTGACCACAGGGTTTGCACCTAATCCTGAACTAAAGCAAACCGGTTCCCAGTGCAGACGCAGACACTCCATTGGCTGAAGGTTTCAGTCCGAGTCGTGGTGTAATCCTCGTCCAGGAAACCACCTCAATGTGTCGATTACATGTTTGGGGTTGAGACTGGTTATGTTGTGTGCGTTGTGTTGACAGGAAATGGTAAGCCCATGTGGTGTGGGTTTGGTCATCTGCGTGTTTTTCCGAGAGCACGTGGTAGCAGCTTTGTGCTGTAGTCGTTGTGCGGACTGGGGTACTTGGAGTATCCTGGCGGCGTCTTGGGGATCAGCGACTCAAGAAAATCAGGACACTCTAAATTTGTCACTGCAGCATAACCCACATAATGAGAGTGCACACGGTCCCTTGCACACCCTCTTGCCTTGCCGTTGCGTGGACTGCTCTAGCACCCTCTTGCCTTGCCGTTGCGTGGACCGCTCTAGGTGTGTAGATTTGCCAGTTCGGGAAGTGACAGAAGCGTTCGCGGGCACTCGTGTTGACAAGTGTTAAGTAGATAATATGGAAATCAGACGGCGATGAGCACATGTTTATATGAGTCACTGTTTTCAGTCTTTTGGATGGGTGTTTTCTCTGCAGATTGTGCAGCCTCCTCACACATGATGTATTCAGTTTGGATTATGTTTGTGGTTTTCTGAGGCAGTAGAGGGAATACCATCCACCTCGCATACATGAGTCGGTAGATGGAAGGATTTACTTGGCCTCGGGCTACTGCAGAGGTTTCGAGATAGTTTAAACCCAGATAAACCCTCTCTTCACCCATCTACTATCAATATATAAGCAGTGTTTATTTCATGCTTTACAAAAGCCTATAAAAGTACAGTAATTATATCTTAGAACTGTGAGGCTTTGTTTAAAGCAGGAATCAATTTCTGAAAACAAACTGGCAAACTGGTAAACATTCCCTCATTCAATACCATTTTATTTGTCCTCCCATAATAAAATTCATAATATATACTGAAAGATGTCAAAACCCTACTGGTATTTGGTTTAATCAATAAAATAAAACCTAAGAAGAAAAACACTGAAGAATCAAGAATCTTTTTTTTTTCTTGTTGAGTTTTGAGTCTCGGTGTTTGTGGTTGTTTAAGTTTATGTTTTTAGAAGCCAGACATTTTTACTGTTTTCTTCATTGTTTATTTTAAATACGGCGATCCTGTTACACTGTGTGATCCTCAGGGATGAAATTAAGAACTGCTATTTTTTTTATATATATATTCTTTGCGGGGGTTCATTGCTCAATTATTCTAGGTATGCATGCTGCGAAGCTCCATCTGCATTTAATTCCTTAGTCCCTCTGTGTCTTTTTTTTATCTTCACAGGGTAAATGTCAGAAACTGTTGTTGTGATCAGTTTTGCTCCACTGCGTTCTTTCACAATTACAGGCGCACTGTACCTCAGAAGATCTGACATGATTGTGGGGGAGAGTGCACATCTGTATATGTGAATGGGTGAGTGCGATAGGGACTGTGGGTCATCGCTGGGGGGAGGGAAGCGGGCCACAGAGGCATATGGCAGTTGTTACTAAAAGTGAGAGAAATGAGAACCTTCAGGAAAGTGCTGCGGGGTTCTTAGAAAAAAAGTGTGAAGGAATGAGGGGAGGAAGAGCGAGGAACAGAGGGGGGGGGCAAAGGATTCATAAAAAGAGTACAAGTGGGAAGATATAGAGATATAAATGGTAGGGGGTGAGGAGAACGACGTGAGGGAGGCAAAAAAAAAGTGAGCGAAGAAAGCGGGTGAACGCGGGGGTTGAGAAGGAGAGGGAGCGAGAAAGTGCTGGAGGGCTGATATTTAATGTGATAAATGAGTTGTGACAGTCCGCCTCTAACCCCCTTCCAACCAGCGATGAGTAGGAACTCGGAAATAGAAAGCGTTATGGGTAAAAGTGACATGTAAAGCATTATATATGTATATGGTCAGGCGTGTGCATACTGTAGGGATGCAGAGGGAAATCAGTGCAGGCAGGACGCTCGCACACGGCATCCAAAGAGACGGGCGTGCATAGAGGGAGAAGCAGAGAGCGAGGCAAAACTATTTGGCTAAAGGACGTACATTGTTGTAGTGTGAACGGAGGGACGGCGGAGGAAAAGGGTGGGGGGGGCTGCACACTGCAGCATCAGGTTAATGATCTACTGTACAATAATCCTCGATGTTATAAGAGGGCAGGAGGAGAGAGCAACAGAACCAATCAAATCCTCCTCCTTCAAGAGACGACTAATTACAACTTATCGTGCAGCCGAGTACAGTCGCACAGGGTTTCTCTCTCTTCGATGGCCCCTATTTTAACGTCTGCCCATTGGTCGGTCAATCTGCTGTGCCACTGGACCACAGACTGGATGGAGTGATCTCAGGAGACAATGACAGCCACTGTAGTTTCGGTTGGGGAGTGGAAGCCAGGGAGATGACTCATAGGCAGGAATGAAGAAGGGAGAAAAAAAAGAGAGAGAGGGAGAGATTAGATGGAGAGCTGAAGTGTTGTGGAGAAGTTAAAGTCAGGATTGAGGAGGGAAGGAGAGGGGTGGGAGAGGCCCTGTGGCTGAGGTTGCGTGTTTGATCTCCCAGCTCCCCTCTCCTGAGTCAGCATTAACAGCTTCTTCCTCCTCAACCTTTTTTTTTCTCCTTTCTTTCGTCTCTTCCAACTCCGTTTTCATTTCCTCCTCTTTGACACCTCTGTCTTCCTGCGCTGTTCCCCTCCTCATCGTGCAGTCAATGGCCGCGAGCCATCGTGTGATCAAAGATGGTAACCGTGGCATTCCATTGCTGCTGGGGGAACGTGCTTTTCTAATCCATCAACCATAAAACCACACGTACAATAACATGCCGTGATCGCGGTCGGGATGATTTTTACAGCAGCTCGCCTGCAGCGTGATCGCGATGAAAATGAGAAAGTCCCAAACTTATCCTCATCCTCCTTCCTCTCTCCCCCCTTTCCATCATCTCACCGTATCTCCAGTGTGGACAGCGAGGTTCTCTCAGGAGCCAGCAGACCAGTCGGTGGTGCGGGGCCAGAGGGTGATCCTCTCCTGTGTTGTCTTCAACTACTCGGGCATCGTTCAGTGGACCAAAGATGGCCTCGCTTTGGGCATCGGAGAAGACCTACGGGGTGAGACAGTCATAAGCCCTTCTCCCTTCTCTCCTTTTTTTTGTCTTCCACATGTGACCTAAAAATGACTTTCTTCGGGTCTAAGCATAATTTCGCACTGGGAATTTACAGAGGTTTCACTTTCCACTGTCAGTGCAGAAACAGCTCACTTGTTAATCCAACCTATTTCGGTGAATGCAGAGGGGAATAAATGGAGTGTAAGTGTACACTCACAAACCTGATGTCACAATAAACCACCAGTTATAACAGGATGTACAGGACACAACTGCAACCAGGCTGAGTCAGGCTCTGTACTTAAATGTGCTTATGTGGATCAGTTAACGAAAAGAAGACATAAAAAAAAAACCCCAATAAAGTTCTGAATTCAAAATAAAAACAAGAATGGAACACGGAATGATAGTCAGTAAATGTCAGTGAGTTTCATAGAGGAGCCAGGAGGAGAATAAATAAAACAGAACAGTATTAAAGTATTTAAGTCACTGTGAGAAAACTTGAATAAAATGGAAAAGGACTTGGAAGAAAATAATAAGTCACATAGTGAAAGGGTGGTTTGTAGTCCTGCTATAAAGTGAGATAATCCTGGTTGTAACTGATAGTCTGTTTGTATATGGTTGCATCATCTCCCAGTGTGAGACTCCCACAGTCAGAAACAGGCAGGGGTCAGGTTAATCGGACACACAAAACTGCCCATGGGCCAATCAGTTAATCCAGTGGTTCTCCAACGTTTTCTCCTCTGTACCACCTGAGAAAACAGTGATCTCTCTGAGTACCACCATGATGACCAACATTAGAATACAGCAGCAGAGGCCTTCACTGTTAGCTTCCACCACAGGAGAGATGTTTAGAAAGATGTTTAGAAAGATGTTTAGGAAGATGTTTAGGTTTAACTGTTGTATTAATTGTGCATGGTATGTTTCAGATTTATTCAATTGATAATGTAAATGTGAAAATATAAATTTTCCCCACCTACCACTAGAGAGAGCTCACGTACCACCGGTGGTACGTGTACCACAGTTTGAGAACCACTGAGTTCATGCATTGACTTACATTTATTTTCCTACTGAACTCCTCGTATTTAACTCAAAGTACAATATTCAAACTCCGAACACAAACATACCCTCCTTTGCATACATTTCAATGGAATATCTCAAAAAATATCAAATTATATATATTTTTGTATTTATTTATATATTTAGACAGAAATATAAATAAAATACAAAAAAATATTTAAAACGGGAACCCAGTCATCATAACTTTAAAATACTAAGAGAATTGGTTTAAGATATTGATATTTACATTAAATACACAAAATGTATGTATTTGTATATAAATATACTGTTTGTGATATGATATGATATATTTATATGTACATACATATAAGATTTAGCTGTATAAGACAAATAAATAAACAACATAATTAAGATTTGATTCAACATTTATTTACAGTTCCCACAATCAGTTTTTTTTTCCACATTAGTAAAGCAAAAAGGGAAATTAGCAAATACAAGTAACTACACCAATAAAACCACTGTCCTTGACCAGGGCCAAATCGTACTGTACTCCATATGAACTGATGAAATGGTCTTGAGCTTCGCTCTAATAAAAGCCAGAGAGATGGAGATAGTCTGTATCCATAATTTTAAATAACACATCGCTGGACACCGGCCAGTTCTGATACGAGGCCTATAGTTAATTTTCCAGAGAGTGAATTTCAAATGGATGCCATCGTTTGACCTCTGCTGTTTAAAAAAACATCATGCCGCCAAGACGTTTTATGCAAAGAACTCTGCAGCAGAGCTAAAAGTGATCTTTATCACGTGTCACTTCAGGGAGATGTCGCATGTATTTTGACCCTCTTGCATTTAATGTATCGTCGCTGGAACACACTCTTTTAGGTCGATGTTAATTTTGGCTTGTCGGCTAATAGCTACAGCCTCATGTCTCACTAACTGACAGCTTTCAGTTTGATTCATGATCGCGCCATCGTCTCTGTAACGTAGGCTGCGAGGGATGGTAGTTAACTGATTAGTTAACTTCATTAACCGATATATAAACATCATCCATGCCTACCCTTATGCTGCTGTTATGTATTATTCTTGTCTCCTCGCTTTCATTTCAGCTTAAACATTTTATTATGAATAGCAGCTCTCCTCTCCTCTCCTCTCCTCTCCTACAATCCTATCATATCCTCTTCTTTCCTTTCCTCCTCATTCCTTTCTTTGCTCCTATCCTATCCTGCTCCATCTTTTTTTTAGCAATGCTTCTCCTTCTGGCCCTTCCTCCCTCTTCTTCTGTCTCTCCTCCTTACCTTCATCAAACATTCCTGTCAGTCCTTCCCTCCCTCCTTTCTCCTTCTTTGTCCTCGTCCGTCCCATCCTTCCATTCTTTAAATCATATTGTTACTGTAATGCTCTGGTGCTTCAAGCCAAAGCTTTTAAATAAAAACATGCGACTGAACAGTGGCCCGCTCATGCACACATACACCCATCTCCTGGTCCTGTGTGTGTGTGTGTGTGTGTGCTCGTCTATACGACTCTGACCCCCTACGTCTCTCCCAGCCCCCTCTTTCTTTGCATTGCATGAGCTTTCCTGGCCTCCACGTTTCACATGCAAATCCACGTATATACCAGGCAAACGCACACACGTGCAGACACACACTTGCATACAGAAAGAAGGAGGCAGCTGAGGTTTCTAAACGCTGCCTTCATGTGTGCAGGCTACATGAATTCTGCACCAGAGTTGATTGAACTCTTCTTAAAATGTTGTTGTGATAGCATTAACCCCCCCACCCCCACCCTTCCTCCCCGCTGAGGAAAGAGAGCATGGATGCCACCTAATGGTGAGAATGTAGAGCAGTGACACAGTTGTGCTGTGTGGGGCTGGGGGGAAGGGAACTGTAGAATCAAAGAGGCTGTGGATGTACTTTATGTGTGTGTGTATGTGTGTGTGCGTTCTCCATAAGATTGTACGTGCATATGTGTTTGTTTACGTTCATCACATCGTGAGGCCTTGACAGCTGTCCTGGGTCGTTTCTTAGCTCAGTCAGGGAAAAGTCAAACTAGTGGGACTCACACCACATGTTATTTTTGTGTTGAATTAAAAAAAAACCTACTTTAAATTCTAAAGGTTAAAAATTCCCCTTTGGCCATATTTGTATATTTGACTATATTTGTCTCTCGTTTTTGTTGTCCTCCAGCCTGGCCCAGGTACAGAGTCTTACGTGTGCAGGACCTGGGACAGTACAACCTGGAGATTCTGTCGGCAGATCTGTCCGATGACTCCCTGTACGAGTGCCAGGCCCCTGATGCTGCGCTGAGGTCCAGAAGGGCTAAACTCACCGTCCTCAGTGTGTTCCCTTTGCCTTCGTGTTCCATGTTTGCATGTTTCCAAAAAAGGCAATCGCTTGACTTTTCCGCTGTCCTTTCCTGCCCTAGTCCCCCCGGACGACCCTGTGATCGACGGCGGTCCGGAGGTGCTGCTGAACGCCGGCGAGTCCTACAACCTGAGCTGCGTGTCTCGAGGAGCCAAGCCGCCTTCTACCATCGAGTGGCTCAAAGATGGTCTGCCTGTGGAGGGCGCTGTCAGTATCACTGTAAGTCAAACGGCAAGAACAGCATGCCCGACTCGTGAGCGGCGTTTACAGCTAAATGCTTAACCCTGACCCTTGTCCTTCGACCTCCAGGAGGTGCTTCCGGACAGGAAGAGAGTGACCACGCGTAGCTTCCTGCCCATCCACCCGGTGGACACTGACACAGGAAGGAACTACAGCTGTACGACCACAAACCTGGCCATTCCCATTGGCAAAATGACGACCGTCACCCTCAACGTTCACCGTCAGTAGCCCTTGCTCTCAAACCTAAATGATCTGTCAACACACAGAATTGATGTCATGATAACAAGTATTACAATAATACGTATACAGTCTGTCGGACTGAGGATTTAAAAAAGACTAAATAATGCATGGCCGCCATTTTGCAGCAGACCATCGTCCAGATTGTGCTGAATTTTGAATGTAGTGAGGCTGTGTCAATATGACTCCCTCCCCCTCTCCCTTCCGTCCCTCCACAGATGCACCGACTGTGACCTTGTCCATTGAGCCCCGCTCGGTCCAGGAGGGGGAACGAGTCACTTTCACCTGTCAGGCTCACGCCAACCCTCCCATCATGGGATACAGGTCTGATTCCACATGCAGACAACCACTTATTTCCACTGGATGGTTTAAAGCATTGTTTCCCAAAGACTGGGTCGCGACCCTCAGAGTTTTTGTTTGGGGGTCGTCTCGCATCATGTTTCCCAGGAGTTTATGAATAATGTCTATTGACTTGCGTCGGGAAGGTTTGTAACTCTTAAATTATGGGTCCCCGGAAAAAACGTTTGGGAAACACTGGTTTAAAGCCACCCCGTGTTTGTCTTGGTTTCACGACCAAAACAGAACATCAGCTTCTCTCTCTCCGTTTCATTGGCAGGTGGGCTAAGGGTGGCGTGGTGCTGCAGGGTGCCCGCGAGAGTGTGTTCACCACCAAGGCGGACCACTCCTTCTTCACTGAGCCAGTCTCCTGTCTGGTGTTCAACGCTGTCGGAAAGACCAACGTCAGCATCCTGGTTGATGTTCAGTGTGAGTCACCCGAACCCAGACTGTCTCACCTTGTCCAGTCACAGTTATACTCATACTGATGATGTAATGTCAGGTGTTAGCTTAATAACCATGAAGAAAATAACGGAGACTCCTGAAACAGAGATGACCATAAAAAATAGCATTAAATACAGAGAATATGAATAAAATAACTGACATCCTTTATCTTCTAACACCTTCTCTCTCCTTGCCGTCCTCCTCCGTCTAGTTGGTCCGTTCCTATTGGTGGAGCCGCAGCCGAAAACTGTCGACGTCGACTCTGACGTCACGCTCAACTGCAAATGGGCGGGAAACCCTCCGCTGACTCTCACCTGGTTCAAAAAGGGCTCAAACATGGTGCGGAGGTTCTTCTTTCACCTTCACACCTAGAAATAGCTAGATATCGCCTTCATCTTCTTTTCTTGGTCATTTCTCCTGCCGTCCTCTGTGTCCTTAAAATAACACTCGATTTGCAGCTGTAGTTTTCATTCATCTTTCATCTCTGACACTAAGTTGTAGAAGGACGGGTCCATGAGTTAAGTTAAACGCCACTATAATCCAGTGTAAGTGTTGTTATTTTCTCAGTGAATACAGTAGTCTGTATTACAGAATATGACCTTGTTTATACAGAGGTAGAGCAATTGATGCTATCATCCATCCATCCATCCATCCATTCATCCACCCACCCTAATAATAATAATAAAAAACAAAAATCTGACGATAATAACGGTAAAATAATTTCCATATCATGGTTTTTACCCTTACACACAAAAGTGAACGATATTGCACATGAAAGTGCACATATTACACCTGTTTTCGGAACGATTTTGCACATATGTTTTTGTTTTCTACATGAGGTAGTGCTGGTTATGTTGTCTGATTATACGATCAGCACCATCATATTCAGGATCTGCCCAAAAAATTGCTTGACGAGTAGCGTGTCACACAGACCTGGAGTTTCTAATTATACAACAATCCGCTGTAACAATGGCACAAGAATCATAACACAGTTTTTAAAGAAACACCAACGCGGGATTTAAGCCTTAACCTGAATTAACGTATGCAGGTGTTTTTATCTTCCCCTACTGAACCTACATCTTTAGCTACAGTACGCACACGAGCAGTTACTCCTGCCGTTGCTAGGCGACTGCACAACCTTTGTGTTGTTTGCGTTGTCAGCCATTCACGTTCGCTGCAGAGGATGTCCACTGAAACGAGGCCAGACGAGCAATAAGGTTTCCGAAGTGGAGCTACAATAGCGCATTCATTTCAAACTCTTGTCCATGTGGGCTTTTATTTTGTTTATCGCCTCCTGCTGCGCAGCAGATTTGCCTTGTTTATAATTTCTGTTCACTCCCCCACAGGTCCTGAGTAACAGCAACCAGCTGTACTTGAAGTCAGTGAGCCAGGCCGATGCCGGCCAGTATGTTTGTAAGGCCATCGTCCCACGGATCGGAGTAGGCGAGACGGAGGTCACGCTCACCGTCAATGGTCAGAAAACGTCCACACAGTTTCATATATAAATTGTTGTTGAAAATGTTTGTTGTCTTTAAACCAATTTTCTCCTGTCTCTTTGACCAATGCAGGTCCTCCTATCATCTCCAGTGATTCAGTCCAGTACGCAGTGAGGGGGGAGAGAGGAGAGGTGAAGTGCTTCATAGCCAGTACACCTCCGCCCGATAAGATTGTAAGTGTTTAAAGAGGGAGGAGGGTTGAGGGAGGGGGGCATGGAAGCACTAATGGTCTCCCACCTGCAATTGTACTCTCCAAATGTTACCCCAGGGTCAATTATTCAGACAATAGCAAGGGAAAGCTTTGGTCACAAAGAGCACAAGGTTGTACTTTTAATGTTCAAGTCATCGGTGCTTTACCGCCGCTCTACCTCTCTAGTATCTAAATGGCTTCCCTTTGGTACAGTCAGGGCTTTTAGACACCGTCTCCCCTTTTCCCTTCAAGTGGTGACTCACCCGTAAACTCTTCCAGAGCGTTCCTCCATGCCTGCGCATAAACAAACCAACTTTGACACTGAGCCGCTCCACTTTTAGCTCCACAGCCAGGAAGTCACAGTTGTACTTGTTCCACTGCTCCGTCCGTGAGGTCTCCATCCTGAGCTGTTGTTTTTTTTTTTTTTTTTTCCTTTTTTTTTTTTTTGCGAGTGACAAACGTAGGGATGAATAAAAAAAAAGGATTCATAAAATATGAATGACAGGCGAGGGGGGAACAGTTGTCCCAGTAAACGTCTCAGCCAGGAGATTCTCCTTCGCTGGAAAAAGTGGCCACATTATGGGAACATGTGGGGCTAATGCATAATTGACCGTCTTTTTTATGCGTTGCTGAATAATGAAGCGGCTGTTAGCGACTCGAAGGTTAGAGAATGTGCCAGATTCACGCCAGCACCGTTGACTTCACCTTGTCTGCAGGAACTTACAAAGAGTGGCTGCTCAAGGAGATCGTGCAGCGTGCGTGTTTACATGTCAGTGTGTACACAGTGTACATATTTATGGGGCTTTCTTATGTGGTGTTGTGAATGGCGCTGTTGTGTCATGTTCATGCGTGTACAACAAAAACGGATTTTTCAACTGTTTTTTTTTTTGTCTAAATAAGAACATTAAACATGACCTAAACACTTCCAGTACTAAAAGCAGCATAGAAAACTGAGTACAACTGCTGTACACATTGTCAAAGCCTTTTTTTTTCCTTTGCTGTGAGTCAGATACATTGAGACCTCACTCATTTCTATGTGGCACGTTTGTAGCTCCTGTCAGCAGTTTGCCTCTGTTCACCACCTGTTGAGTTGCTGGTAGTTTCCGTTCCAGTGCCAAGATCGCTGTTTCCCCCGTTTCCTTTTATTGTGCTGGGCTGAACTGCACCAGCTGCTGTCTATATTTTTATGTTTTATCGTCAACTTCATTGTGCAACTGGCGAGAGAGTGACCGTTCATACATTATGATGAAAAGTGTGGGACCCTTCCTTTGAAACAGTTGGGAATATTTTTGTAAAGGGGTCAAGAAAAGATCAGCATTTAGAAGAAGCCCTACCCCATAACAGGGGTTTTAAATATGGGGGTTGCAACCCCTAGGGGGACAACCAAAACGTGTGTAATTTGAAGAACTCAGATACAGTTCTACACTACAAGTTCAGTTAATCATAAAACAATTTTATACAATTATATACATTAATACAGTACTAGAGAGGTCTGCACTTCCTGTCTGCATCAAAAATCCTACGGTCTACAGCAGTGTTTCCCAAACATATTTTTGGAGACCTATATTTTAAAAGTCCCAAACCTCCTTGACCAAAGTCAATAGACATTAATCGTAAACTCCTGGGAAACATGATGCGAGACGACATCAAAAAAAAATCTCTTGCGACCCACTCTTGGGAAACAATGGTCCTCACAAACGGCATCAACAAATGTTGGGATGGATACTTTAAACAAAAATGTATTCCCCTCTGTTTGTCGGAGTACAGCCACATGGATGATGTTTTCTTAACAATAATTACTACATGTAGCTACATCTGGATTCATTCAACTGAAAAAATGTCAACTCCCTTCTCTGTTGAAGTTTGGTTTTGGAATTAGACTGATGCTGCCGTTAACTCTAGCTCTTTATACAAACAATGACATGGCCCCGACTGTGCGTAATTAATAAAACGCAACCCTGTCGCACTTCATCCATTTTCTTTACCGCAGACTTTACATTGAGGAGGGAGTTAAGCCCTGATCGTGATTGTGTGTTAACCCTGTGAGCTATAATAACCTCAGATGTTAGGAATTATTATTGAAAGGACACTAACGATGTCCTGTAGACCACTGTTTTCCACAACACTGCTGTTTCCCAAACCAGGGGACACCAGGGGTGTCAAACTCAAATTCACAGTGGGACAAAATTAAAAATTGGGACTAAGTTGTGGGCCAAACGTAATATTTGTTGAAAAGTTGACTGAAAAGTTTTGCTGAATTTATTCATGTGGAAACGCACTTTAGTTTTGCGTAAACATTGAATCTGGAACGACCCAAGCTTAATATTATAAACACATGAGAAATTAAATTTGAAATAAGACACACCTTAGTGGTATTCCTTTCTTATATAATATGTCTCTCTCCGTCTCCAGCCTTTTGAGTTCCTTTTCAATGTGATTTGTTTTAGCCAACAAAAGAACAACCAAAAATGTATGTGCTATAGTATTGTGCATACATCACCACTGTAATACCACAAATCCCACCAGTATATAGTGGCTATATAATTGCTGACCAGCTCTATACCATAAACATTTGGTATGATCTTGCGGGCCAAATATAATTACACCAGGGGCCAGATTTGGCCCGCGGACCTGAGTTTGAGTCCTGTGCTATAGACTGTTATTGTGCATCTGCCCCAATTCCACAGCAGTAGGCAATAGCGAGGTAGCTGCAGTCCATATCTGCTAAATGCATGTAGTGGAATTGTGCAAATAGTATGAAATATATTTAAAAAAACCTAACAAAGTTTGATGGAATGAATCTCAAGGGAACAGCTGATAAAAATGGAAATGATTCAAAAAAGCTCCAAAAACACATTCCACAGAGGAAAACAAAAAATTCCCATGTCTCTTCAAATGTGGGTCATTCCACACAGTTCT
This sequence comes from Cynoglossus semilaevis, assembly GCF_000523025.1. Classification (NCBI taxonomy): domain Eukaryota; kingdom Metazoa; phylum Chordata; class Actinopteri; order Pleuronectiformes; family Cynoglossidae; genus Cynoglossus; species Cynoglossus semilaevis. The sequence goes on from NC_024307.1 coordinate 32,751,250, forward strand.
CCAGAGGCTGTTCTCCACTTTTCACAATGTTGATTTCCCGTTCATAAACGAGGGGCGTCAGCCTCATGACCATGAACACAATGGGATAAAACGGGTATTTCTCTGAACTTTAAAACGCAACGCTGTTGCTATTGTGTCACGTGACTTTCAGATGCTCTTGTGGAAATTACCAGTCAGAGCACAGAGAAACGTCGCCATGAAAATGATGTACAGTACATGTATAGAGTTGAAAGACTATAACCCTACAACAACTTTACTGCAGACTGTCAGTTTACTTTATCGGTTCTATTTCAAGCTCGGACAGGAAGTTGTTCATAACAAACATTATAAAAATTGAATAACGTCATAAATCCACGTATTTGTTCCTGCGTGTGTGCGTCAGGTATGGGCCTGGAAGGAGAACGTGTGGGAGAAGGAGAAGGGAACACTTCTGGAGCGCTACACAGTGGAGCAGAGCAAGTCATCGGCCGAGGGCGGAGGCGTCCTCTCCACCCTCACCATCAACAACGTGATGGAGTCCGACTTTCTGTCCACTTACAACTGCACGGCCTGGAATGCTTTCGGCCCCGGCACTATGATCATCTCGCTGGAGGAGAATGGTGGGTCATTTGTTATTTATTTTTTGGGGGAATATTTTGCATAGTTGTTAGAAATCCTAAAAGTTACTGTCAGGAAATTGAAGTAGAATAAGATATTTAAGATATATTTATTTTTATGTATTGCGTTGCTACAGCAATGTTGACGCAGGATGTGCTAAAAGCTCAAAATTGTTTGTCTTTAACCTTTAACCTTCACCTTTGACCTCCAAATTGTTGGAGGTATGGAACATGAACTGGACCTAGCTCAGGCGTGGGCAATCTTTTTGACTCACGGGCCACAATTGGTCCTGAAATTGAACAGGGGGGCCAGGTCAGGAGTAGATAGATGGAGCGTTCGTGTCTCCCGGTGCCCCCCCCACCCAGGGGGGGGTTTGGGGGGGTTGGTACGGTGCAATGTGATTGGGGTGGCAACTGCTCCCCCCGCGACCCGGTAACGGATAAGCGGATGAAAATGGATGGATGGATGGAAAATAAAATATAAAGATCGGCATGCCAGATTAAAAAGCTGAATGGGCCGTATATGGGCCCCCGAGCCTTAGTTTGCTCATACCGGACCTATTGGCATGTACTAGTCAATTATATTAAAATAATCCAAATAAAGTTTCTATTTAATCTCCCAGTCTAAAAGCTTCTGAGTTGCTGAACCTGTGCTTTTCTCCCAAAAATGAACATATTTTGCCTCCATTTATCCCTGCGATATAACTGTTGAAATCACACTAAACAAAAAGACATTTAATTTGAGTAACAAAAACTTTTCACAACCTGCAGCAGTTCAATTCAGTTCATAAAAATGAATAAAGACTTCCAAAGTACAATCAACAGCTTAATGAATGTATGGGTTGTTAGATTCCCGTGGTTTCAGTCTTTTCATGTCGACCAACACCAAAGAATCCTCAATAACGCACATTTGCATCGCCTACCTGCAGACATTTACACAAACCCATTTCAGGTGGTGTTTACACAATGACAATAAGGAACTACTGATCTCGGAGCAATAGTGTTGATTTGGCCTCGTGTTCTTAGACAAATCTGAGTTTTGGGACAGAGAAGTCCGTGTTCTCCAAACATATGTTGCAGAGTAGAGTAGTTTTTAAAACTCTGGCTCTGTATGCCACACAATAACAACAATGGTGGATGCCAGGATACTTCTGACCGTGTTGAGAAGACTAAATTGGCTACTTGGCTACTACTTTATTTGTTTTTTTGTGTCATTAATTTACTGTAATTGATTTTTTTTTTTTTTTACTAACCACAAGTCACTGTCCCTGACCCTCGCTTATTTCAGATGACGTTCCAGTGGGATTAATCGCCGTTGGAACTGTGGGCTCCACCATTCTCCTCTTCATCTTTCTGCTGATCCTTGTTCTTATCTTCTACCGGCAGCGCAAAGGCAGTGAGTCATTGTCTGCTCTCTCTCTGTCTCTGTCTCTAACTCACTCACACACACACACATGCTATAAAAGCAATCCTCAACCTGAAGAAGAAGTTTTCATCATTTTTCTTTGGAGTACCATGGTGCTGTAGAGAACGTAGGGCTCCCTCCTCATCGTACGGCTGCTCCATCAACTCGCTCATGAAAACCCACCAGGGGGACGCGTGTGTCCAGCTGCATTCAGCCTTTGCTGTGTTTTGCTTCTAGGTCGGCGCGGGGTCACGCTGGGTAAGCCCGACATCAAGGTGGAGACGATAAACAAGGAGACCCACAGCTTAGAGGAGGACTCCGGCAGCGTGTCCACGGCTTCTCGCATGGTCAAGGCCATGTACTCGGTGAGCGGCAGCGGGATCTGTGTACTTGTGCCGGACAGTGTTTACACAGCCTGTAGCTTAAGGAAAAACCTCAGATTAACTCAACAGCCTCTCCCTGCTCTGCACGTCTTTAACTAAAAACAAACTTTCATTCTCACTCCTTTTTAACTCTTTTTTTTCCTCTTTTTTCTTCCCTTATTTCTTTCCTGTTTTGACTTTTTTTTGGTCCCCTTTTTTATTTTTGTTTTGTGGTTTGACAATTTAGTTTCTCCCCTCTGTGTCCTTCTCTCCCTCCAATCAGCCTTTCAAAGATGACATAGAGCTGAAGTCTGACCTCCGCAGTGACACCCTGGACACCCGCCAAGAGTATGACCTAAAGGTGAGATCACACAGACTCCAGAAAAATTCCCCGAGGTGGCAACGATCCTAATTTCTCCTAGTCTTTCTAAGCTAATTTCACAAAAAATCTCTCAAGAAGTACATGTAATTAAATACAACGATTGTCCCCTGTGAATTTACTCACAATTTATCTACTCAGTGTGCAACCTGGGGCTTTTTCAGTTGAACACAACCCTAATATACTGGCAGGAATTGAAGAAAGACACACACAAAGATCTTCAACAACAGAGTCCAAATGTGAATGATTAATGCATTAATGCACACAATTGTAGAGTCCAAATGTGAATGATTAATGCATCTTAAGTCTAACAACTTAATAAAAACTCACTCTCATATGTGTTTTTTAAAAGGAAGGGTCTTGTTTTCACTTTTGGAAATTAAAATTGTGCAGGTCACTACACACACCTTATGTATGATTTCTGTGATGTGAACTAATGTTAGGGTTTTGTAAGGTGTTGGCAAACTAAGGCCCGGGGGCTGGATGCGGCCCTTTCACCTTTTTAATCCGGCCCGCCAAACTTTTCTAAATCTTTTGTGTGAATCTTAGTTCACATGAACGTTCCACCTGTTCAATTTTAGGACAATTGGGACCCGCTAGTCAAAAAGTCTGCCCACACCTGGTCTAGCATGTCTAATGTTTTCTTACTGTGATGTGCTCTGACAGATCAGTAGCATGTCTAATGTTTTCTTACTGTGAAAAAAACAAATGGAAATATTTTATTCTATGAGTTTCCCAAAAAAACAAACAAATAAAAACAAATGGAAATATTTTATTCTGTGAGTTTCACAAGTCATATTGTTCTACTTTGTGGCTTTTCTGCAAACATCAGAACAAGTACCAGCCACACAAACTGCCTGGGATGTCATCTTAGTTTCCGACCTTTTGTTGTTCAGCTTCCTGATTCTTCTATGTGATTGGTTAAGACTCTTGTCTGTTGATTCTGTCCAGCAGAAAGTGGAAAGTTGAGTAAAGTGTTTTTTCTTAGGCCTTGTTCTTGCTTTGTACTGGGATTTGTGACACATGAGAGTGAAAGTAGGACAGAGAACATGTTGCAGTGTAATTGGCGGTTCTCTAATTTCTTGCTCTCTCTCTCTCTCTCTCTCCGTACGCCCCACTCTTGAATTTCAGTCCAGCTGTGATGAAACCAGTTCCTCCGATTGCTTAAAAAATTGGTTCATCTGAACAAATTCGAAGAAGAAAAGACAGAAAAAGACAAGAGGGGCTACAGACATATTCTACCCATTCAGCTGGCATAAATCATTTTACACTTTTGAGACTGTAGGTTTCTGCCTCTGGTAGAAGTATTCTGACATGTAGCGCTGACATGTATAGATGTGAAAACACCTTGAGCTGGAGGTTAGCTCACATTGACAACCAGGGTCCTCAGTAGGGGGTGTAAAGAGGAGAGATAATCCAGGGGTCATCTTTTATTCAACCAGGCCTGGAGAAGAGCCACATCTTTTTCTTCTTAACTTGGTCAAACTGCTACAGTTTCAAACTACATAATGTAACACATGCAGGTTACTCTTACTGGAAATGTGACTTACTGAAAAGTCTACTGAAAAGAAGAAATACCAAAACGTGATCTTGTGCTGGATACTGGTTTTTAGAGAAAACTGAAAAGCTGCATGAGCCAGAAAGAAATGAAAAACAGATGTAGATGTTGGTGAAACACAGAGACTGAAAATCTTTATTTTCTTCTGTTTATGGGAAAGTTATGGTTTAAATTCATATTTTGAGGGATATGAACAGCTACTGTGTTGTTTCACAATGACTGTGAAAAGCAAAGGGTCTCTTCAAATCTGTGTGTTAGATAGATAGCTAGAACTTCATTAATTTCTTGGGGAATTCCCCTTTAAGAAATTAATGGATGACAGAGTAAAATGGCTAAATAGTTTAACTTTTTTGCTGTTTTTTTTTTCAGGATCCTACCAATGGCTACTATAACGTGCGAGCCTCCACCCATGACGAAGGCCGCCCTGCCTCCCGATCCACCATGCATTATTCTGACTACCGCTCCCCTGCCGGAACACCAGGGGGAGCGGCATCCATTAGCAGCAGTGCCGGTGGCTCAGGAGCCACGGCCAGTGGTGGAGCCCCCGGCCCCCCTGGGCCCTTAACCTCACCCGGCCGACCCCAGGCCTGCTATGACCCGAGACCGCCGTCCAGACTATCCCACATCAGCTACGCCCAGTTCAACACCTTCACCCGAGGGGCCCAAAGCCAGCAGCCCCCTGCTAATCCTGCCCCAGCAACCAGCGAGTTCCCCGGAGACTGCAGCCTCCTGGACTCCACCTCCCAGGTGGCCTACGACAACTACGGATACCCCTCTCATTACCAGACCTACCGCATGGGTTTTGCCCCGTCCAGCCTGGCTCCCCTGGAGGCTGGGCCGTCCTACGAGATGTACGGGGTGGGTTCTGGGGTAGGGCCGGCTGCAGTCGGTCCCGGGGGCCCAGCTCCCTCGGGATCAGAGACTGGACTGGGGAAGTACGGCAGCTCCACTCGTTTCTCCTACACCTCGCAGCACTCCGACTACTCCCACAGCCGACACACACAAAGGATGCAGACTCACGTGTGAGACGAAGACAAATGACCACCTCACAGTCTTAGCTGAGCACGAGGAAACATTTTATAAATAGTGTCACACCTCCAAACACACACAGTCACAGATTTACACCAGTACTTTCACACGGTATCACTCACTTCTGAACACACACACACACACAGCTACAGAACACGAAACGAAATAACCACATTTATACTCATGCACAGAGTCAGAAGACCATACCCGTGAGACAGGGAGGGTACGAGAAACACAGGAACAGAGAGGGGAGAAAAGAAGCCAGGGGAGGAAAAAAGAGGTTCTAGTGAGACAGGGAAGGGAAATTCCACACAGTTTTTATTTCCCTCACTCCCAATGTTTTTGTAAATCTGAGCTCTCAAAGAGCGGACAGCGCAAGTCACAATCAAGACCAGGGAATAGGGAAGGAACGGGGGAGAAGACAGAGGGAGGATCACAGATCTTTGGAGCCCGTAGCCTCTGCTATGAATGGACTTTGTAAATGATGAGTAGGAACGTCTAAAGGAAAACTGACTGACTGTTAAAAGACAGCTGAGATAAAAAACCTCAAGCAGTGGAAGTCATTACTGGCCGCCATTCTTTTTTATTATTGTTTTTGTTTTGCTGTCCTATCGTTTTGCCTTTTTTATTATTGTTTTTGTTTTGCTGGTTGTCCTATCGTCTCATCATAGAGCACATATATCATATCCCAGAATGCCCCACAGTCCAGCGGTACGTTCCATCGTGGGAGGAGAGTGTTGGGGCAACGGGTTGGGGATGGGAGGTATCTCATCATTTTGCACTGCATCTACCGTATCCATGCTTCGACATCCCTTATCTATATCTGTGTATTGTCCTCTTTTTATTTGCACACCAGACTAGAGCTTTGTATTCTATTTTTAACATTACAGAATTATTTTTGTCAATGTAAAACATTTAATGTGTATGTATGGACCAAATGTTTGATGGCGAGTGCACATAACTCGGGAGTTTCCCCCCGGGTCGGACCCACTGAGACAGAGTGAATAGCTGTGCCACCGTTGAAGCCTGAGATGGAGGCGTAGTTTGCAACAGAAAGGTATATCAGTGTATTTAAAAAAAACTAGTGCCAAGTGTTCATGTTTTTCCACCTTTGACCGTGTGCGTATATATGCAGTAGAAGCTCCTTCTATTGGCATCTGTGGTTTTACACGCCAGGCTGGAGGCCTTGAGTCATTCCCAGACATTTCTATAGGCAGGAGCCTTTTCCTCTGAGCCCGTAACTACACGCCTGGTGCAGACAGAGAGAAGAACACAACAACAGATGTTGGGTTTAGAACTGACTGAGTGGCCTTATAGGGGAACATGTCACACGTTTCATTTTGAAATCATTCCGTATCGTCTGTCTGCCAAAAGAAAATGGCCAGGGGAGAATGCGTATGGAGCGGTTCGTCGTAGGGTTATCCACAATATTGACGTGTAGTGTGTGATGGCAAGTGTGAGCGTGAAAGTGAGGTGTGGGTGTCAGCGCGCACATTGATTTGTACAGTGTGTTTGTATAGACGTGTGAGTGACTGTATGTAAGGGAAGGATGCTGCGTAATGCGCGGCATCTGACCCACGTGCGCACGACATACAGTGTGTGTGCGCGCAAGTGTGTGTGTATATCCAAGAGTGCCAGGTGGTTTCTCTATATGTCCATATCATTTCTCTCACAATCCTGTTCCAGTACTTTTATACCTCTGGTAGGACTGTATCCTGTATTATTGTGTCTTTGAATTTAGGAAATTCCAATGTTTATCTTATTGTACTGTTCTTCATAGCAGAGAAAACTGTTCAAAAAGATGTACAACAAACGTTAAACTCTCATTTTTTATTTCATTATCTTCAATATTTTTTAAAAATGGTATGTAATTATTTTTCCACAGTATTACGTAAATAAAAGCACTGTTTTTTATAAACTGCGGCGTGTGGCGTCTTTGTGTGTTTATATGCTTTTATTGGCTTAAAATAACAAAATAAAATTTAAACATTTCATAGCAATCATAACGATTGGTCCTATTCTTTATCTTGACCTTTGAAAAGATATGAACGATTTTTTAAATATATTTACACGAGTGACCTACTTATTTAAATAGTCTTTTTTTCTTTAAATGTAGACATATTGGCTCACCTTGTTTTTAACTTTCTGTTATTTTAATAATATAACTACACGTTCACATTCATAAAGGTGCATAAAGTAAAATAAAAAATAAATCAAACACTGAAAACATTCCAAAACGAGTGCTGCGTTCTCATTAGCTATCCTTCCGGTCGCTAGGGTGCAGAAACACCACTGAACGCACATTTGAAAGCATCGACGAAGAAAATCTCTACGTCATTGTCCGGAGGGTTCCCGTCAACCAAGATGGCGACCACTATGTTGAGGTTGCTCTCCGGTCTAGGACGTCCTTCAGCGAGATTAATATTAAATAATAAGAACTTGATCAACCCTAGCTGTGCTGTTCTTCAGAGCAGGTATGTTAACGCAAATTGCCGCGTGGTGTCAACATTGCACTTCCAGGCTGAAGCACCTTTAAAACATTCACACTCAAAGCTAATTTTAGCGTTGAGCTTTAAAACATGCATTCACCATTTGTTTTAAATATAACACCTCAATTTATTCATAATTCATTCGAATGAAGTTTGTATGCAAAGAGCACGCGCATACGCGTAAAGAAATATTGACCTTGGCGTCATAACCCTACTTTATTCAGTCTTCTCAACGGCCTCAGCTATTAGCCGATTTATTAGCTAGTTTGTATTACTGTTTATCAGCCCCGTCTTTAACACTCAAAGCTGGGATATTTGACATAATCTGTTAAATAAGTTCAATTATTTAAACTGAGAGAATGTGCGCAAAATATGTGGTATTTTATGTGACGTGTTTGCCAGCGTTTACGATTATTAATGCTAACATTAAATCTGACGTGTGCGTTGTTTGTTTCTGCTCACATACAGTAAATGTTGTCAGTGTAATCGTCTGCACGAATGTGTAATACTCATGACTTTTTATTGAACGAGATCGATTGCATGTGTAATATGGAACGGATCACTTCATGCGACAATTTTTGTCAATAGAAAGAATGTAGTTATGCCATTTGATATATCCTGTCTCTGCCGTATTTTTTAAGCCTTCTTTAAAATGTATGCTTATGTTAAATGGTTATCCCAGACAAAAACGATGGCAACCAGACACAGAGTACAACGAAGCATTTTCAGGGGCAGCGATGTACCCCACTGAGCAAAATCAGGACTGGAAACCACCGCCATGGAATGGTATCTTCATCAGTGCACGGAAACACACACAGACAAACACACAGAGTCACTTTTTATATTGTTATATACAGTTTGTTATCCTGGCCATTGGAACCTGCTGAATCACATGCTTGTTTTCTATCATTCAGATGTGGATCCCATTGCAATGACCGACCTTGCAAATCTGGCCCTAAATTTTGGCCCCCAGCATCCTGCAGCTCACGGTGTGCTACGCCTGGTGATGGAGCTAAGTGGAGAGATGGTTATGAAATGTGACCCTCATATTGGCTTGCTTCACCGTGGCACGGAAAAGCTCATTGAATACAAAACCTATCTGCAGGTAAAAGATGTCTCATGAAAACTGCAAACATGTTTACATCTAACTTTAGTTAGTTAAGAAAATGAAGAACTCGAATTTGTCCTTTGTCTGTGACAGGCTCTGCCCTACTTTGACCGTCTGGACTATGTGTCCATGATGTGTAATGAGGAGGCCTACTCTCTGGCTGTGGAGAAGCTGCTCAACATCCAGGCTCCAATCCGTGCTCAGTGGATCAGAGGTACAGAACTACGTATATCATCCGAGCTGTGCAGAATTTTAGCATACTAAGAATCCATCTGTAGAAACACTCTGATTCCCTTTTGGTTTACAAATCCACGTTTGAATTATTTTGGTTTCCATTCCACATTGCAAAGAATTTCACACATTACACTTTAATATGGGTTCTTAAATATAACCTGTATTATTATGGTTGTGTCCTCAGTTCTTTTTGGAGAGATTACTCGCATTCTGAACCACATTATGGCCGTCACCACACACGCCCTGGATGTTGGTGCAATGACCCCCTTTTTCTGGATGTTCGAGGAGAGGGAAAAGGTCAGAAATCATGCTTGAAATATTGTTTGATTGTTCTAAGGCATGAAGGTTATATATTTTTCTGGTAAAAAAAAAGACAAACTCTTTAGATTTTAAATGCAAAGTAAGGCTTTTGTAATGACCATTGTGAAAACTGCTTCCTCAGATGTTTGAGTTCTATGAGAGAGTGTCTGGAGCGAGAATGCACGCTGCGTACATCAGACCTGGTGGTGTCCATCAGGTAGGAATTCTGTTGTTTTGTTCCGTTGTTCTGTATGATTCGGTGTTTTCGCTCATAAAATGTACATATGATAAAAATAACATTTCCCTGACTTTACTGTGTGAAGTCAAGGAAAACGCATATCAAATGTGGGGCCTGTGTTGACCATCTGGTCCATCATATTATCTTTCATTCTCTCCAGGATTTACCTCTGGGCCTGATGGACGACATCTATGAGTGGTGCAAGAATTTCTCCATCAGAATTGACGAAATGGAGGAGGTGGGTGATGATGTGATGCTTATGGTTCCTCCACTGTCTCAGGTTGGAATGAAACACAGTAAAGAATGTAGTGCCAACCGTTGATGTTAACTCTGTGCAGATGTTGACCAACAACCGCATCTGGAAAGGTCGTACTGTAGACATCGGAGTGGTCACAGCTGAAGATGCTCTCAACTATGGCTTCAGGTACAAAACTGCAAAAATATGTATGCTCCCATATCCTAAAGCAATGGGGTTTTTTTTACCATATATTAGTTAAAAAAATATTTTCCTTTTAACTTGACTATTTGTTTCTCTCTCTCTCTCACCCCCCTCTCCCACTCTCCCCCTCCCTCCCTCTCTCCCTCTACCAAGTGGGGTCATGCTACGAGGCTCAGGCATTAAGTGGGACCTGAGAAAATCTCAGCCGTATGACAAGTACGATGAGGTGGAGTTTGACGTCCCAATTGGAAGCAAAGGAGACTGCTACGACAGGTATCGCCAATTCATAGCTGTGATAACAAACAAATAGTTACAACTATAACAATATGAGACAATAAATACTTTTTTCATGTAAACCAAAAACAGTGCTAAAACAAAAAAAGACAATGTTGAAGTAATTTATCTATTGATAGACTATTCCTGCAACCACTATATTCTTAAAACTACAATAAAATAGTACTACTCTACAGCAAGCCTTTAGAGGTTTTATCAAATCCTTCATTACACAACAGAAAAAAACCTCTGCTAGCATTGTGGACCTTCTTAAATAAACTATCTACGAAAACAAAACAAATCATTGCTCTTACCAGCCTGTCAGAAACACTTAAGTAGAGTAAAATGACTTGCAGACAAAATCAAACAAATCTGACCAAAGCAACAGTAGCCCTTTTATAGACGAGTAGCCATGGAGAAAATAAAAATAAACCATGTATGCTACAGCAGAAAATGATAGAAAAAACGGACATTTTACATCTCCAGCAGATTATCTGTTTGTGGTTTTCCTGATACGCCATGTTGTCAAAGCATATCTTATTTTGTGTGTGTACGCGTACATGTGTGTGTTTCAGGTATCTGTGTAGAGTGGAGGAGATGAGACAGTCTCTGACAATCATTCTCCAGGCGCTCAACAAGATGCCAGAAGGAGAGATTAAGGTTGACGACGCTAAGGTTGCCCCGCCCAAGAGGTCCGAGATGAAGGTGAGGTCCTATTTTCCATCCCTGAAACGACCCTCCTTGTGCTTTTCTTTATATAACCACAGGAAGTTTAATTGTTCGAAATGGCACCTGTCCTCTCTAGAGTCGCTCCAGTGTTGGAGAATTCCCCCGTGTTAATTAAAACCACTGCTGTCGCTAATTTGTCTCATTGGCCTCATTTAAAGAATGACGTACTGTAGCTTTGGTCGTTCACGACACAAGTGATCACCTCCAGTTCTCCTCATCGGTTGTGTTCTCTGTGTCCCAGATGTCCATGGAGTCTCTGATCCACCATTTTAAACTGTACACAGAAGGCTACCAGGTCCCTCCAGGGGCCACGTACACAGCCATAGAGGCACCAAAGGTGAGAGTATTCGTCACTGGTTTACCCGTGAAAAATGTGTTGTGTTTCGTTGTGGCTTTAACGCAGCCAACTCAGCTGAGATTGACTCACATTTTACTCGGTCACACTGTGTCACAATTTCCACTCCTGTCTTCATACTGCCTTCTGTGTATTCTTCTACCAGGCACATGTTCACCATGATTGGATGTTTACTCACATGCCCCTTCCAGGCAACAACAGGCCTAGGATTGGCTTCCACCCTCAATTGTACTCCTGTTTACATGTGAAAATCAGAGCTGATTGGCCCAGATATCTTTTGTCTTGTTTTAATTAGTTGACTAAGGACATTGTCATAACTTCCTATTTTGTTTTCATCTTCCAAAAAAGGTTTGTTGAGTAAGTCTTAGAAGAAAAAAACAGAACCACTGGTTTCAGTTTTTCGCTCACAACCGTGTCAGTAAGCTATTATACCAAACACAAGCTTGGACCATGAGCATGTGACCATTAGTTATTCTCCAATGTTGAAGTTGTAACATATTTCCCACAGGGTGTCCCCTTTCTCAGAGAAAACGTTTGTTAAGGACTTAATTTGTCTTTTTCTGGCTTTAGTCAACAGGGTGTCCCCTTTCTCAGAGAAAACTTTTAAGGACTTAATTTGTTTTTTTCTAGCTTTAGTCTAATTAAGAGAATTAAAATGCGTGGGTGATTAATATTTAAAAGAAATATATTTTAAAGCAGTTACTAGTTTGGTCCAGCAGAGGGAACTCTAAGCGTAGCTTGAACAAACGTAGACGAGCAGTTGCCTTGACTGAACAGAACTCGGGGGTTTGTTAGAGGCGTTTGAAACCCTCTGCTGCTGCGTGAGTCCTGTAGCTGTTCCACAAAAGCTAATGAACAGTCTCAGCTGATCAGATTGTACAAGGCCAGTTTGTAAGACATTAAAGTTTGTAAGACATTAAAACAATATCATTTATAATGTGTGTGTGTATATATGTATATGTGTATACATGTGTGTCTATATAGTTATATATTTATATATATAAGTTTGCATTATCTAAATTAGAAAATACAATTGCTAACTTTTTACTTTACTTTTTCTCAATAAAACCTGAGGAAATAAAACTTAGACCCCTGACAAAGCTATCATCATTAAACTTGCCCAAGCTATTTGAGAGACTTGTCTCCACACGTTTTAGCTTTAACAGAAAAACACCTTTGGATAACTTCTGAACTCACCCTCCTGTTTTTGTCATGCCTGCAGGGAGAGTTTGGTGTTTATTTGGTGTCCGACGGCTCCAGCAGACCCTACCGCTGCAAAATCAAAGCTCCTGGATTCGCTCACTTGGTTTGTGTGCTTAGAAAAACCTTCTGTAGCTCATTGTAAATATGAAATATGTTAAATACAACAGGTAGTAATAATTCAAACTGTGATCCTGAAGTGATCATTAACAGACTGCTGTAAACCCTCTGACCTTCCTCTCTGCTCCTTCCTGGCTGTCTAACAGCTCTTCATTAGTCCGTTCATTTTTACTCTTCAAACTCAGCATGTCTCTAAAGTCAGAAACATCAGTTAGTGTAATCACATATTTGAACTCTTTAGATGTTTTAAAATCATTTCTAATCTCTCAGAGCATGAATCGATGTTTTCTCTTCTTCTAGGCTGCTCTGGATAAAATGTCCAACGGCCACATGTTAGCTGACGTGGTAGCCATCATTGGTAAGTCTGTGTGTCATTAAGGTTGAAGCTCTCCAATCGGCAGCATCGACTCTGACCCTGTGTTTATTTTGTGTGTCTTCCAGGTACACAAGATATAGTGTTTGGTGAAGTTGACCGTTAATACGATTGCTGCCGGTCGCCGTCTTGTATTCTAAGAGGAATAAAGTGACTTTGTTTTTGTTTCTCTGATTCTCCTCCTGGTCACTGATCACTGTAGAGAGACCTGTGACAGTTGACTCTGCTCTAAGTCATGGATGTACCATGTCTGAATAAACCTAATAAATATTTTATTTCCCCTCAGTCATGTTAAGATGGTCTCTTTTTTCCCCCCCCAGAAATAATTTAATCCAACAAATGTGAATGAGAAAATAATGTTTTATTTTAAATATATATATGTAGCTGTGTATACACATGTATACATGTATGTATGTATTTATATGTACAGCATATGTGTGTATATACAGTATATGTGTGTGTTTTACCATGAGAAAGGTCTGTTGCCACAAAGCAGAAGCATGGGGCCTCAATGACGAGACCTTCCTCCAGTTTCAGGTTTGGGGCGGAGTGGTCTGATGTGATCTGCGACTAGTGGACATCTAGCTCACACCACAACTTCCCCTCTTGGCTGTAAGGTATATGCAATACTTCAGACTAGGAATACACTTGATAAGGCGAACCACACAAACTGCAGCATTTCAGCTGAAAGGGTCCTTTACTCTGGTGAAACCATGGCCTTCTTGAGAACAAGGACGTCACTCGTGGCCATTCTTCTATTGATGTGTTTTGATCAAGTCTCTGGTGAGTAAAAAACAACTTTTTATTCCTGAAGTTTAATGTCGGAATGTTTCACAGTGAACTCTCAAGAACGTGTATGAATGGTGACAGTTGAAGATGACCTGTAGACATGGTTAATTTGGGTAAAAACATTTTAAGAGGTGGAACTAAAATGTTATTCAGAACAACGGCATTTCTCAGAAGACAGAGTTACCGCAGTTGCTGCACCATGGGTTCCTGTGACGCTGACCATCCTGTTTGTAGTCGATAGGTGACAAGTTGTGTGTGGGCATGTACACATGAACACTACCACCATCTATTTATTCCTATATTTTTCTGTTGGGGTTTTGTGTGACTTTAAGTTCCTGTAGATCAGCCCTTCTCAGATATTTCCTCATTTAATAGTCCAGATATTCGCTAACATGGAAGGACTGGAAGGTCATTGAGGAAACCTTTTTGTTTGAGGAAACCTTGAAGGTCATTGAGGAAACCTTTTTGTTTTGAAAATAGACTTTTTAACTTGGTAAAGTACAGTAAAGTAAATGACTTAAACATACAGAAATACCTATGCTAATTTTGTATATTTGGTCATTATAGAAATACAAACAAAATTTAATTGTTAAAAAATAAATAATTGAAAATATATATTTCTGTTGGGTTCAAACTGTTAATTGACATGCAGACAAAATAATGAAAAACAAAAAACAGATTTTACTTTTTTTTACTGTTTAAAATGGTTTGTACTGTTTGACCAATAACTGAAAAAAAAAGACTTACTGTATGGGTGAGTGTGTGTGTGTGTGTGCGTGAACAGAAAGATAAAAACGGAAGTCTGGTTTCATTAGAGAAGGTAAAAGGTGAAAACCAAAAAGGGTAAAGAACTTAAAATACTTCATTTTAGATGTGTATATTGTATTATTGTATAATATGATATAGTATCCAGTTTGGTCACGTATCCAAATAATCAGCGATTCTCCATCAACACAAATGTCACATTTCCTCCAGGACGAAATGCCTTTTTTAGTTTGTTTATAACAACTAAACGTGTTTTTTTTCCCTTTCCGATGCACCTTTTTGGCTTTATGACAAAAAGGAAAACACTGGGAAAAAAACTGCTCTTTACATCATTACCTGATAACCACATGAGGAAAAAAAATTAACTGCTAATCATCCAAATAAATAACAGATGATTTGATCCAGTGACAGAAATGACACAAAAAGGTGAATTTCAAAACAATTTTTAAAAAGTAAAAAATGAATCATATACCCCTGATAGTAATCGATAGAAACAAAATATGTTCTAGGCGTGTCAAACTCAAATTCACAGTGGGCCAAAATTAAAAACAGGAACAAAGTCTTGGGCCAAACTTAATATTAATTGAAAAATTGACAGCAATTGTGCATGTTTCCCCCTCTCCAGATCTGTAATGTAGAATTTTTACATATGGAAGCAAACTTCTTGAAAAATCACAGCTTAATATTATAAACACATGAGAAATTAAATTTGAAATAAACCAGACATCAGTGGTATTAGGTCTCTTTATCTGTAGCCTTTTGAGTTCCTTTTTAATTTAAATTCTTTGTTCACAGGGCAACAATAAAATTAAAAACAAAACAAAATGTCAGTGCTATAACATAGCTCATACACCGCTAATACTACAAATCCTGCCAATATATAGTGGCTATATAAGGCGGGTCAACTCTAGTACACATTTGACATGATCCCGCAGGCCTGAGTTTGACACGTGTTCTGGAGACTAAAGAAAACCTACTTTACGATAACCTTACTTGTGCTTATGTAAAGTAAAGATGTAAATAACTGCTGCAAAAACCAGCAAAAAAACCCAACTGAAGTCCAGCTCCATACATAGACATGTAAACGTTAAAAAGGAAATTGTAATAAAACCCGCACCAAACTAAAAGTCTGTCTTAACAACAGGATGTTTAATTGCTCTCAAAGGCTTTACAATAGCTAGCTACACACTGCACATTTGATAAATGCACACCACAATTATCTTGGCCAGTAAAGCTGCACAAAATTCAAATGAACAGCAGTTGTTGGTATCTGAACAAAAACCACGGCTGCAAAGATAGACCTTTGTGGGTTTATTTAGCTGGAAGTGGCATCTATGTATTAGATTCGGTGTTCGACCACAGTAGCAGCATTTATAAAGGGCAAGCCTAAATGATAAAAAACATGTAGAAATTGTTGCCGTTGTTACTCGTCTAAAGGTTGCGAGAGAGGCCAAAGGAAACCAGTCATGTCAAACAAGTAACATTCTGGAATGTAACGGCTAACAGATGTTTGATGGAGAAACTATGCGAATTTGAGCAATGTGTCGTTGCTAAGCTAACTGCGCGAAATGTGACAAGAAAACTGCATGTTAATAAACCATCATTAAACAACAAAGCACAAGACAAAGACCGTAGAAGTCACTGGGAAATCTCTATGTTAAGGTTAACTGTTGGAATTGGTGTTGATTATGAATTAAAAAGTGCTGTCAAAGAAGGCTAGGAACTGGTTTACTCCACTGAGTGTTCAGAGCTGCAAAGAGTTTTAGGCAAACAAGTTAAACATAAACAAAAACAAAAAACATGTCTGGTTAAGGTAATATTGGAATATTTTTGAAGTCCAGGTAAAATAAAAATCAAAAAGGCAACATAACGGAGGAGATGAGACACACTACATACTACATACACCACTTATTAGCATCCTAGCTAAAATGCAGCTCGAATAAAATTACACTGGCTTGTCCTTTTCACTAATACACTGCATGAAAGAATAAATAAATGTACTGCATTTGTGTGAAGATGTTATTGATATATTTACTTATTTAAAAAACAATAAGTTATTACATTTATTTATTTATACATTTACATGAACATATGTTTCCTTAACTGTCCTGCCTGAAGTCCAGATGTGTTTATGTTGATTATGGACAATAAAAGAAATATTATTCTCTTCTTATCAGCAATAATAATAGTAATAATAATAATAATAATAATAATAATAATAATAATAATAATAATAATAATAATAATAATAATAATAATTAATCATCCTCTTCATCACGCTCTTGTTTCAGCAGGTCTCACAGATCCTCAGGTGTGTTATGTGCTGGACGGCATCCTGTTTGTGTACGGCGTGGTATTGACCGCTCTCTACTGCAAAGTCACGGTTTGTGTGCTATGGACTCACACACGGACAATGCTACACACACACACACACACACACACACACACACATATATATATAATGTTTTGAGCACACCAAACACACCAGTTGGATTCAAGATAAGCAAATAGTTGGGTGTCATCGGCATAATGAAGTATTGCAATCAGTTAAAACTGGATGAATACTACGTTTCTCTCAATGTAAAATTGTCATAAAGTACTATTTTTTTCAAACTATAGGGTCATTTACTGCATTTTATTTAGTGAGGTTTGAAACCGATCCACTGTTTCTATTTGAGCTGGAAACATCTGTCAACATTATGTCTAACAATAGATAGTAAATAATTAATTCAGTCTCACTCTGCAATATGTTGTAGTTGTTATGTTTCTTATTCAACACCGTTTTTTGTTTGTCGTTTTTCTGTTGTTTTTTTTTACAGATATTTAGCAAGGAAAAGGACAACGATGGGACATCAAAAAAGGTACAAATAAGTGCACAAAGACTCAGCTTAACATACTCACACACAGTTCTGTTTAAACCCACTAAATTTGGCATAATTCCTAAAGAAATTAAGTTATTTCATTCAAAAGCTATTTCTGATTATTTTGTTTTCTTCTCCTTAACATTAGTATTTATCTTGTACTTTGTACAGCTATGATTTGTCTTTAAATAGTTTTTCCACATATTTTTATTACGTGGTTCTGATCTATTTGGATCATCATCCTCCGACAATGTCACATTAACATTAGCCTGTCAGGTGAGCCAGGTTTTTGCATACATTTACATTTAACTTGTAGCTGTCAGGTGAGCCAGGTTTTTGCATACGTTTACATTTAACTTGTAGTTTGTTTGTTTTTTAGATATATATTTTTAAATAATTTAATTAAGACCACAGTGGCTGCAGCTCGCTCTTCGTATTCTTTCTCACCTGCTAGTTTGTACTCCAATGTCTAGCCACAAACGAGGTGTAAAACGAAACCCACACTGACACACACACACACACACACACATACACATCTTTTAAACCTTGCATCACTTGCATCACAAAGCTCCTTCTTCCTCTTTATATCTTAGCCCTATTTTGGCCTATAGGGTTCACAGTTGCATGTACATCCTGTCTTAGAAAATTAAAGACAAACATGAGTTTCATGTGTCATGTCTGTTTGTACCTTAATATCACTGTGAAACTCAATCTAATCTAATCTTGTTTTTTTTTTTTTAATCTGTCAGAATGGTGAAGACAGCATCTATACGGTATGTTCCTACACTCTGTGTAACACAACAGTAATATATAACATATATACATATGCAAACATCTGCTAGGTCAGGAGCAGATAGCTGGAGCATTCAAATAAACTAAGATAAATGACATGTAAAAGTCAGTCAGAAAAGGCTAAATGCATTTAGCCTTTTCTGACTGACTTTTACATGTCATTTATCTTAGTTTATTTGAATGCTCCAGCTATCTGCTCCTGACCTAGCAGATTACCATACTTGACCGTACGGTATGCTAGTGTCCGTCAAGTCAATCCAAGTTGTGGGAAGTACGTCAGGAAGCCTGGGGTGGAATTTCTTCAGATTACCTTAACAAATTAAAAGCTAGAATGCTAAAGGTTTTGAAAATTAATTATTATTCTATCCTAATCTTCTCAATGTCCTGACTATATTTTTTATTCATCTTCCAAATCTTTTGATACATAAAAGGGTGAGCTTTTATGGAACACAAATATCGGTGACCCGAAACGGTAGAGTGTGTATATATATATACACTACCGTTCAAAAGTTTGGGGCCACTTAGAAATGTCCTTATTTTTGAAAGAAAAGCACTGTTTTTTTCAATGAAGATAACTTTAAACTAATCAGAAATACATTTTATACATTGCTAATGTGGTAAATGACTATTCTAGCTGCAAATGTCTGTTTTTTGGTGCAATATCTACATTGGTGTATAGCGGCCCGTTTCCAGCAACTATCACTCCAGTGTTCTAATGGTACAATGTGTTTGCTCATTGCATGAGAAGGCTAATGGATGATTAGAAAACCCTTGTGCAATCATGTTAGCACAGCTGAAAACAGTTTAGCTGGTTAGAGAAACTATAAAACTGACCTTCCTTTGAGCAGGTTGAGTATCTGGAGCATCACATTTGTGGGGTCGATTAAATGCTCAAAATGGCCAGAAAAAGAGAACTTTCATGTGAAACTCGACAGTCTATTCTTGTTCTTAGAAATGAAGGCTATTCCATGCGAGAAATTGCCAAAAAACTGAAGATTTCTTACAACGGTGTGTACTACTCCCTTCAGAGAACAGCACAAACAGGCTCTCCCCAGAGTAGAAAGAGAAGTGGGAGGCCCCGCTGCACAACTGAGCAAGAAGATAA
>NC_024307.1:32771445-32782188 GCF_000523025.1 Cynoglossus semilaevis
CTGCAAATGGAGGATTCTTTGACGAAAGCAAAGTTTGAAGGAAAAAAAATATTATTTCAAATACAAATCATTATTTCTAACCTTGTCAATGTCTTTACTATATTTTCTATTCATTTTACAACTCATGGTGGTAAATAAAAGTGTGACTTTAATGGAAAACACAAAATTGTCTGGGTGACCCCAAACTTTTGAACAGTAGTATATATATATATATAATTTAATTTTTTTCTACCTCTCTGTTAGGACTTGACTCCTCGTGTTCAGGACACCTATGAGGTCATCGGCATGAAGAAGTCCAGGGATGTGAAGTGACCGACGTCCTTTTTTTCCTTTTGTATTTAAAAAATAAACAGAATATTATTTTTCACTTAGAATTTCATGAGAATGTAGAACTGTTAGAACCGGTGACCACTTCTCTTTTATTGTTTTTAGAATATTGTGGGAAGTTGAGACAGATCAGAGAGAAAGAGGGAAGTTGGGCACAAGGTTGTAATTTTTTTACTCTCATCTGTCACATTTGCTAAAAAACAATTATTTAGTTATGAGTTCTGATCTCACAAATAAAATCAAAGAATATATTTTTGTCAATTCATGTAAAAAATTAAATTCTTTAAGGACATATATACATTTTTAAATATATATATATGTTTACAAGCATGAGATAGGCTTGATTTATTTTTTATTTTTAATGTTAAATAAAGAGATTAGTCAGTATTATATATTTTACATCGTTATATTATTTCCTTAATTAAACCGGATTTTTGAGGGAATTTTTGGTTAAACTGTAAACAACTTAATCACTCGTACTGTATAATTTGTACTTCTGATCCTGTACTCCCTCTTGTCGGATTTTTCTCTTATTTTATTATTGTTTTGTATTGATATTTAATTAAGGTCGAGTGTAAATGTTAGCTCAAGTTTAAAATGAGACAAAAGTTAAAATGACAAATTTTGTGTAGAATACTGGCTACATTGATATACGTAAAAATAATCTCGCGCCATCTTTTTCTCCGTGAAGCCATTTTCGATCTCAACTGTACTTATGTTTACCACAAGAAGGCAGTGTTTCGTCTATGTTTGTATTATCTGCAGCCGCCTTGTCCGCCCAAACAAAATAAAGGGGTCCACAAACTGATCAGTGCTGTGTTTAAGCATACCTTGGTATATTGCATTCAGTAATTAGCTTTATTTTGTACATTTATGTATTTGTATATGCAGAAAAATTTAAAATAAAATGTCTAATTATCAACCAAAACTTTCAGTTTTCTGTGTTAATTACGTTATCTTCACTCTTCAACCAATCACCGCACTGTGTTGCTGTGGAGCTCACCAGGTTCACTCTGTGTGACTGTTCCTGTACAAATACAAAAACAGGGGGATTAAATTGTTTTTCTCCTGTTTGTCGGGGACATGAATCGGTACCGGGTTTGGCTCCGGTCCCTAACCAGTCCTGTGGACAGAGTCTAGTGAACCTCCCTGCCTGCTTTTCACCTGCCTCTCCTCAGAGCAGAGCAAGTAAAGGCGAGAACATAACTGTCAAGTTGCCTCCACCAAACCAGAAAGGTGACTTCTGCTTGTGTGGGTAGGTGTGTGCACAAAGGGCGGGAGAGAGAGAGAGAGAGAGAGAGAGAGAGAGAGAGGGAGGAAGGTGAGAGCTTTAAACAGGTGTATCCAATCAGGTAACGCTGCACCTTCTTATTTTCCTAGGAGAAAAGCACCATGGCTGGTGCTCAGCAAACCAACATGTCGCTGATCTGAAAGGATTTTATTTTTATTTATTTTTTTTGCTTTTGCTGGGGTGGATACAGCGACTTAAAAAACAACAACAAAAACAACAACAACAATCTCCAAGATCCTGCAGCAGTACCAGACATGACTCTGCCTCCGTGCTCCATGTGTGTGTTTCCTGTAGGACTTCATCCTGTGGACTGAGCGTCCCATCTTGCTGCAGCAGTAACAGTTAACAGTGAGGAGGAGGAGGAGGAGGATGAGGATGATGATGAAGTCTCTGCTGACCACACTCTCCCTGCTTCTCCTGCACCGGACGCTCTTGGGTGAGATGTTGATGCACTTCAGATGCCCTGCTTCTCTGTTGTTTTATGGTTTCCTCTCTTTTTTGTCCTGCATTCATTTCACTCCTTGGCTTCTTCCACACACACACACACACTTCCTCATACACACAGTCAAGAAAAAAACAAACAAACAGCTGGTCCTAAAAACAAGCGCGTGTGTGTGAGTGAGGTTAAAAACCAAGTTATTTTTTTAGATGAGCCAAACCTGCTGGGCAGGTGGCCATCTTTGTTCAAGCAAACATATGGAACGGTGCAGTTAAAGAAAACACCGTCTGTTATTTCTGGAAGAACTGGTTGCTGTTGTTCAGTTTTTCACCTCCTCCAACCTTATCCAGACAAGTGTGTACATCCTGCTGCTGTGGTTAATGTCCGTGTGTGTGAATGTTGGGTCTTAATGCTCATAAGACGTGGTGTGTGTGTGTGTGTGACATGACTAAAAGAGTCTTTCAATTAGACACATTCATTAGGTGCCTGTGGTGTGTTATCCCAGTAATGCAGCACAGGCAGATTCCACAGGGGTTTACACTTGAGGGTGTCAAACACTCGCATGTTTGCAATCCCACACACACACACACACACCTACGTTGGAAAAGCACACTCATCAGGTCTGATGGTAAATGTATGAATCACATCCGAATCACTGACAACAGTGAGTGGATTCTCCCACAACAGCTAGTGAATCAGCGACCTGTACACGCACGGGCGCACAAAATCTCTCTCTCTCTCACACCAACACACACACTGGTGAAAACTTGTGTTTAATGTGTTACTTTTTGTCTCTTCACTCCCAGAATCAAAGAGTAAACGTGACATTTGACGTCATGAAAGAATGGATTCTAACAATGTTGTCTCCATGGCAGCAATTATGCAATTATTTCCCAACATTTCATCGATTCAGTGACACAGTGGTTTCCTTTTTGCTGACGCAAATACTAAAAACTAAACTTAAAGTAAAGTTGCTGCAACATGAACTGACTTAGGGACCGCCTCAAATCCTTTTCCTTTAAGAGGAATCGTTTCCTGTCATTCTGCTCTCTGTTTTTAGCTCCTAAGTGAATTATAGTGGGCAAAAGTCAAACATGAAATACACGTCTACTTTGTTTGCTGAAATGGTAATTGATGCAGGATGATTTAAAACAGTGGTGGCCATCAGGTTAAGCTAGAATGCCCTCAGATTTAAAACAGTGGTGGCCATCAGGTTAATTTAATAAATTTGAGTGGAAAAAAGAAAAAACAAACAAACAAAAAAACCTCCAAAACAATAAAATTACTCTTGTAGTTTATAATCATAAACTGCCATAATTGTCACATTATTAAGTGTCTGATGGTACCTGAATGCACCTTGTTTGACAGTTGCAACTTTGGCATGACAACGTGTAGACTTCGCAGTTTGCGCTTTCCTTGTTAAGCTAGCATGTAGCTAGCTAGCGCAGATTGGACAGGTTTTTACAGGGCAGAAAACATGTTTGTTAATAATTTCCTTAAGATTAACAAATGTAATAATTATAAATAGTAAATAACATCAATTTCTCTAAAAAAGAGTTATTTAAAAAAATCCTTAGTGCTTTCATTTAGTGCAAAGCATTGTTACCCAGTATAATAACTGAACACAATGGCTTAAACTAAGACTAAGAATAATTTTTAAATATATATTAGTTAATACATTGAACACTAATAAATAGCCACAGGACACAGAACAAAACCAATCAAAGGAAGATTAAAGATTTCTAAATTAGAGAAAACTGGTAAGCGAAGCGTTTAGGGACCCAATGCTCACTTCCACAAAACTGGTCAATGTCTGAAACTAATGGACATGTAGTCAAACTGAAGTACATGAAGAAAATTATAAAAATCCTGACATATTTGGGCATCAGGTTGTCAGATAGGACCAAGCTCATTCTCTAGATCTTTGGCACTTAAAATTATTTTTTCTTAACTGCAAATATTTTGCCCTTATTCATCTATGGCACAGTATCAGGCACTTCACCTCGGTGGCAGCAGATAGTTAAACAAACTAAAAGAAAAGCGACTTAAGGTTGGTGAAGAAGATCCTCGTGTCTTTTCTTCAATTCACGCAAGGGTTGTGTTCAACTAAATAGGCCCAGATTTCACACTGAGTAAGAAAATTTGAAGTGCATTAAGACAAGAAGGTCAGTATATTTCATAACATACTTTTTGTTTCTCGTTGTGCCCTGGGATTTTTCTAATCTCTTTTATGCACCGTGGCTATAAGACAAAGGTTGGGAAGCACTGAGTGTGAAGGGTGAGGCAAATAACTCAAGGAGAACAATACCCACAGTTGCACAAATATATTTGTTAATGAATATTTTCATTATGACAGTGACTTGAACAGAGGGAAAAATCAGGGCGTCAGCAACGAAAAACTTTATTGAGCAATTTAAGCCTGTAGGGTAACCTTCCTGTCTCGGAATCCTCCTTTGTGCTCTTGCCCAGAGCTAGAAGGTCAAAGGTGGGAGTCCAGGCTCCTCACATAATAATAATAAAAAAACCTTTTACATTGTGAATCTGTAAATTGACCACTGGTACCAGTCTGACTGTGAACCCATGGATGTTTCTACATGTCAACCTGTGTCCAGTGACCACTGGGCGATCCGTGACCCAGAAATTGAACAAATGGTAGGAGAAAAATGAATTAGGTTAAACTGATCATTCTTGAGGTCAGGTTATTTTCCAAATACTTCTGTCACTACAAACAGAGTGATGATGGTGATGTTGACGATGATACAGGATAATAGTCAGAAATCAAGACTTGTGTAATTAGATGCTGAGAGTGATGAGTAATAACTAGTCGGGAATATCGTCTTTCTAAGAGACTACATTGTCTTCATCAGCCTCGCAATCAGAGGTAAACAGGCAACTCATAACTCAAAATTATTTTAGAGGTCATTTGAAGGACAGCTGGTGAATATGCTGACTGTGTTGTTTCTCAGCTTATATCAGGTGTGGGCAAACTTTTTGACTCGCGGGCCACAGCTACAATACAATTGACCAGGGGGCCAGGTCAGGAGCAGATAGATGGAGCGTTCGTGTGAACTAAGATAAATGACATGTAAAAGTCATGCATAAAGGCTAAAATGCTAAAATACTTTTAGCCTTTTCCACGCCATTTATTGGGAAAATGTGGGTATTGCAGAAGTATAATGATAATATGAATAAATTATATAATTTGGAAGTTTGGCAGGCCTGATTAGAAAGCTGAATGGGCCGCATCCAGCCCCTGGGCCTTAGTTTGCCCATGCCTGGCTTTGACTCGATCATCAACTCTAAATTGTTACACCATTCATTTATGGGGTTTGATTTGCTGTGATTCCTTCCAGCTGTTTACTGTCCATCACAACAAGTCAACAGTAATCAGGAAGCTACGCTCTCGACAAGTCCACCACTCACCTGCAACACTGACGCGTTCCTTATCATGCAGTATAGTTCATATACACGGCTTTTCACCTGTAAGAACCGCCCCAAAGAAGATGTTTGATTTTACAGTATTTCTGGGCCAGGACAGGGAAAAAAAAGTAAACTCTTGAGTTATACTCTGAGTGTGTGTGATTGTCAGTTCAGGGTTTGAACTTTTATTCGCTGCCAGAGGACAAAAGGAGATAAGGTGACACATTTCTGTTGGTCTAGATCAGATTGGCAAATAGGATCTGCTTTTACAGACAGCGGGCAAAGGTGAAAAACAAAAGTATATCTGTTTCCTGGTGTCGCGGTTTGAGTGTGTGACACAAACCAGACACACACACACACACACTCACACCTAAGGGTACTGTGTGAGGCCCCCCGTTGAACATCTCGCTCCTTCCAGACACTGCTTTTCTTTGTAGACTTCTTGGGCAACTAGTTATGTGACATATCTTCACTTGTGCTCAGCTCACCTGAAGGACGACTCTTCTTATTTCTGTGGGAGGATGCAGTAAAGTCTGAAAATCTTATTTTTTCCCCCATAAAACAGTAAAAGAAAAATCACAGCTGAAGTGCATAATTTGAAAATATCTCTGCTAAGAGTCATTTACATGCTAATGTGCTAATGCATTCCGTACAGCGTTGTGCCAATACATGTCGCTGAAGGTTTACAGTCCTAAATGCTAATAGTGGAGGGTTAAGAAAAAAAAATGTAATACCAATTTTACAAATTATGATCCCATTGTGTGGGAAAAGAAGGGTAAAGCAGAGTAAGTAAATATAACAAGGGAAGGACACTATACAGTATGTCAGTGGTTCTCAAACGTTTTCTCCTGGGGCCCCCTGTGGTTCATATATGGACAATATGCTGTGTTACGTTTTTGGATTTATTCCATCTGTGCCTAACATACAATGGCACTGTGCCCCATAAGAGGGCACGCCCCCCAGTTTGGGAACCTCTGCTGTATGTGATTGAAAACTGGTCAGTAGATTAGGAAGCGGCAGAGTTTTCAACTCTTTCTTTTTCGTTGTGTTAGATTAGCTCCATGTAACTCTGTGTTAGAGTATACAATCGTAGGGATTATTGTCAGTGGTACAGCTGCAGCAGCAGTGCTGAAGAAGAATTAGAAGAATTTGACACAAAATACAAAAAACAAAGCCAAAAGTCACAGATCACAGCTTCAGTTAGAAGAAAGATGTTCCAGATGCCGAGATGATTATAAAACAAATCATCTTGGCATTTGCTATTATCAAGGTGACCAGGTCTAGGTCAATAAGATTTGGCACGCAGAATTGGTTTGAGTTGGGAAAATGAAGGACATGTCATTAGGTCACAACGTGGAAGCACCTCGATGACAAATCGACCGTTGTTGTCCTCTATGTAAAACAATACAGCACAGTCACCTTGTATGTAATGTATGAGGTAATGATAATGACCATTATTACAATTATTATTTTATTACAATTACAATTGTTGTTAGCATCATTACTGGACTTTGTGTACTGGTACATCTTGATCGTGAATAATTCCATTTCCTCATAATTGTCTTTATAATTGCATCCTTACAAAGCTTTTGTAGACACCGAAAAGATGACACTTCAAGAGGTTGAGCTGTTGACCTTAAGTCATTCTAGACAGGTTGCTCATGGCTTAGGTTTGAACATGAAGGGTCAACAGAGACATATTTGTCAGGTCAAACATGTGTAGTAAAATGAGAAACTTCCTCCAAGCCCTTGTCTGAGTGAAAGGTTAAGTCTTATGACTCCTGTCATAGAATGTACCTAAGGTCAAAGGTTACAGTGTCACATCTGTGTTCTGCAGATTCAGACACAATGTCTGATCAGGTTGGGATGCGTTGACCTGCCGAGTAGAATGCATGCGTTCACGTTTATGTAGCTGTAGAACCCCTTTGTCGCCATTAAAGTATCTTCAACATTTTATAGAACTAATGTATTTTTTCAAGTGTGAAATGTGTCCTGCTTTAATGTAGTGATGTTTTCTATTTTCTCACACATGTAAATGCTGCGAATTCTCCTCTGGATACAGTCATTTAATGGACATGTACAGAGGAAAGCCCAGTGGTTCTCAAAGTAGGGACCCTCCCCACCAAAGGGTGCATAACCTTTGTAATTGGAATTTCATTTTGATATATCCTCATTTGTCCCTTTTGTACATTTAATTCCCTTTGTTGAATAAAACATCACTTTTATAGGAACCAAAACTGTTTAACCATTGTTTCCCAAAGACTAGGTTGGGACCCTCAGGTGGGTCACAAGAGATTTTTTTTTTTGGTTCGTCTCGCATCATGTTTCCCAGGAGTTCATCGCAACAGCTGTCTGCATCCAACCTCAAAATAGCTGCCAGTTTAAAAGCTCCACCTGTGGTCATGTCTCTGATTATTTTTTTCTTTTTGTAATTATTTTATTGACTATTTTGTTCCGATATTGCTAATTCAATTGAATGTTGAAAAGAAGAACAAATGGGCTACATTTAATGTTTAAAAAAGTTACTTATGTTACCTGTTTTGCTGGGTCAATTACTGTTTTTCATTGTTTAAAACTTAATTTAGTAATACTTACTGTTCAGATATCACTCGGTCAACAATAACATATCCTCATTAATGTTCAATAATGGTCAAGTACACCTTTAATTTGTGATTTATGAATAATGTCTATTGACTTGTGTTGTGAAGGTTTGTGACTTTTAAAATATGGGTCCCCAGAAAAAAGGTTTGGGAAACACTGTGTTAAACTAAGCTCAGCGGTCATCTCTAAGTTGGACAGCCGCTAATAATCACTGACTAATTCTAACTTTTGCTGACAGTGATCCAGGCAGAATTTGTGGGACTCCCTAAAGACAACCCAATACGCTCCCTGACAGAAAAGGAGACTGTCCTGCCCTGTCGCTTCCAGCCGAGTGACAGCAGCGTGGTTGTGGTGCAGGTTACCTGGTACAAGGAGAAACCCGACGCCTCCAAGGAACAGATCATCATTGCACACCACGTGAACGGACAGACCGGTCAGTCCGCATGCTGGGGTCAACCCCCCCGCCCCTTTATTCACAGTTACACAGACTCACAGGGAGCAGACCTTTCACTGTGGATATGTTAAGTGGAGTCACTAGCTACGTGATTTTTGTACTTCTGAGATTTACAAGGCTGTGAGCTTCAGCTGTGGATGTGAATAAAAGGGATGTAGAAAAAGAAAGTGACAGAAAGAACCAGTGTTTACATCCTTAAAGTCTGTCACATGGTTAAAGTCTATTTTTAGTCTATTTTAACTGCAGTATCAGCTTTTACAGGCTATGCCAGGCACGGGCAAACTTTTTGACCCGTGGGCCACAATGATTTCTAAAATCTGAAGATAAATGACATGTAAAGGTCATGCATAAAGGATAAAATGCTAAAATGCTTTTAGCCTTTTAGGGGAAATGTGGGCAGAAGTATAATGATAATAGAAATGAATAGTAATAGTAATAGTAACGGACAAGTTTAGTATAATGATAATAGAAATTAATAGTAATAGAAATAGTAACGGACAAGTTTGGCGGGCCGGATTAAAATGGCAAACGGGCCATATCCGCCCAAGTCTAGGCTATACAATATTCACATTATGTCAAGATTTTTGAGATATTGATTCAAAAATGTGTGAAAAAAATAAAAGTTAATTAGTACAATACATGTCTTGACAATTTGTCATGTTAAAAGTAGAACTCCCATTAATCCTTTAATGACTTCCAGCAGCAGCATGTGGAACACCGAGCTGACTCCGTTCTTTCTTTCTGCCTCTCTCTGTCTGCAGCATTTGGCACGTGGTCTCAGCGGGCCCGATTTAAGAGCAGTGAACCCACAATGGATTCAGCTCTGGTGATCATGAACACCGAGATCTCAGATGAGGGAAACTATATCTGCCGCATCAGCACCTTCCCCTCCGGCAACTTTGACACGGAGATTTCACTCGTCGTATGGAGTGAGTTCCTCGCCAATGTCCGTGGGCTACTGTGGAAAAACCAAAAACAAACGTAGCTGACCTTGTATCCAGGGCAGTGGTAATGATGAACTGAACCTCAAAGAGAACATTCATAGTAACTGAAAACAAAGCACATGTAGAAAACTACTGATCAGCAGTAGTATTACACAATTATAATAATAAAATTATAATAATAAAATAATAAAATATTTTGGATATCACATTGAGGAAGCGTTTGTGTTAACAGCACATCTGCTGCAATGGTCTGCCCCTTGGGGGCGCCAAGTATACGGTTCATCTGGGGCTCGAACACAGGACATTGTGTGTGTAAGGCAGATGTGTAAGCCGGCATGATAACCACTACATGATGATGTGGATCAGGAGTCGTGGTGGCCTAGTGGTTAAGGAAGCAGACCTGGGTCAGGAAGCCTTCAGGTTCCAGGCTCTGAGCGTCCCCACACACTGCTCCCCAGGCGCTTAAAGCTGCCCACTTTGGTGATGGGTTAAAGACAGAGGTCACATTTGGCTGTGTCACTGTTTACTTTGGTGATGGGTTAAAGACAGGTGGTGTGCTGTGTCACAATGACAAGTGGTTCACTTTCATTCACAGTAAATGTAATCCCATTTTACCCCAAAATACTGAATACATCCATGCATACGCTTTTACCAAACGGCGTATTCTGTATTTTGATTTGACCTCTCCCTGCAGCCATTCCCATCTCCACCCTGGATCCGGTGATTCTGGAGGAGGGTCAGTCCTACCGTCAGGCAGCGGCCTGCCGGTCCATAGCCCGTCCGCCTCCCCGCCTCTCGTGGGACACCGATCTAAACGGGCAATCCTCCAACCGCTCCATGGCCAATGGCGCCGTCTCCTCGCAGTACTCACTGCATCCACTGAGGAACATGAACGGCAAGAAGCTGGACTGTCTGGTGTGGCATCCGACTTCCCCAGTCCCCCGCAGAATCAGCAACAGACTGGTGGTGCACTGTGAGTAGGTTATAACACTCGTGTAACCAAAGACGTTAAGCCAGTGTTTTTCAACCTTGGGGTCGCTACCCCACGTGAGGTCGCCCTGAATTCAAATGGGGTTGCCTGAAAGATTGTGATTCCACACAAACACAGTCTTTGTTCACTAATCTGTCTACTCTGAAAACACAATGACAAAACAAAATGGGATCACAAGGTACTGAGATGGATGATGGATGATGGATGATGGATGATGGATGATGGATGATGGATGATGGATGATGGATGATGGATGATGGATGATGGATGATGGAT
>NC_024307.1:32782258-32787895 GCF_000523025.1 Cynoglossus semilaevis
GAGAGAGAGAGAGAGAGAGATTGATAGATAGTGTGTTTAACAACTCGCACCTCACTTTTTCTCAGTCATTTCTTTTCCGTCCCGACAGTCCCACCTGATTCAAAGGTGTCTGGCTTCAAAGGAGACTGGTACCAGGGTCAGGAGAATGCTGCCCTGAGGTGTGTGAGTGAAGGAAACCCCAAACCACAGAGTTTCACCTGGATCAGGTACAGCAGGAGTCTCCTCCCCTCTCTGCCTGTCTGGCACTGGTGTGACTAAGTGTCTGATATGTCGGGTCACTGTTTATTTTCCTGTAATATCTCACACAATCGTGTCAATTATTGTCTTAATTCAACCAGGAAACTGTCAGAGTGGTGACACTAAGACCAGTCTTGATCTTGGGGTAGACTGAGTGACTTTATTCAATTGTTTAAATGTAGCTGTTCTTGCTTGAAGATGTGGTACAAAATAATTTGATTCTCGACCCTTTCCATGACAAACCGTCTTAACATGCTTTGGTTTTGTCTTTAGGACATGTCTAAAACCATCAAGTCATCAGATTAAACCATGTGATTCAACATTCTTACTGACATGATTTCCAACTCATGACAGCGCAGTTCATGATACTATAATATTAACCTTTTTATGTCTACATTATTTTAATTAGCTTACGTTAGCTAAATTAATTCTCTAATCAATATTAATTAACAGCTGCTATGTCAACATTAATTCCGGATATACATTTTCTAAAAAATACACATGACATAATACACAAAAATACAAAGTAGTAGTAGCAGTAGTGCATTTTGATCCTGTTTAGTTAAAAAAAAACTAAAATACAAATGCAGATTATTAATGTGAAATGCATTATTTTGCCTATCCAAATGTTATTTTCTACATCTTTAATATCGTTTTTGTTTTACCACCCAGCAGCACTACATGCACCACTAACAAAATTTAAGTGACTTATTGATAGCAACTATATCTGTCTGCTATATAAGTCCTAACAGCCATTAGTTTGCATTGCCATACATTTAACTGACATCCTGCTTCATTATTGTCCTTACAAAAAAAGGTACCAGTTTTAAAATAGATTGTACTGATTTTTGTGCTGCAAACTCAAGTGCAGACACTATGATGTTGCATTTATTGATGTTGCATTTTGTATTTATTATCTCACTGTCCTCTGTGTGCCACGTCTGAACTGTGTCCACCGTGCTGCATTTGCTGTGTCTGGTGTGTACAAAGTGCAGCTTTAATTCTCTGAAATACACTCCACCCATTCTTCATTGCTTAGCTAAACAAGTCCTGACATTGTCATCACCTCTCCCACTGCTTTACCAGCAATTGACAGGTACAAATGTTGTGTGTGTGTGTGTGTCATCTGAAATGTATCACCACACTGCCCTGCTTTAAACTCTGATGGTTCTTTAGGGCACACAGACGTCCTCTGTCTGAGTCATCTGTTGTCTTCTTTTGGTGCATTGACACAATGTCAAGGTGTGTTAGAGACTTTGACTGGAAAACTGTGTGATGTAAAATGTGACCGAAAGAGGAACAGCCTAGGCCTAGTGTTGGGTCAGGTTCATTTTTCCCCTTTTTGTGTTGTCAGAAGTCGCGCTTTTTTGGCTTTTCGTTTGTCACAGATGTCTAAATGAGGGGTTGAAACACACTCACACAGAAAAGCACACACGGCTACAGCAGTGGGAGAACCTGTTGGATGTGTCAGTGAAAGACGGCGGGTGAACTAATATCTTGTGTCACAGTGTCGTGTTGCGGCTTGTGCCAAAAGCAGACGGATGAGATAGTTTCACACGAAGGAGGGAGGAAGAAAAAAGGGGGGATTAGGTAGGGAAAAATAAGGATGAGCACTTTGAAAGAGGGTGAACAAATGTCTATAGCGTGGGGGAGAGAAGGAGAGAGTGAGTGAGGGAGCAAGGGGGGAGCAAAATGTCAAGAAGGGGAGACAGCTATGACTGTAAAATCTTAGTTATTAGATATTAGATTTGTGTATGTATTTGTCAAAGAAAGTTCCTCTTTCCCGCTATTGAAACAGGCACACTGTACCTTCACTGTGCTAAGGATGTAGTGACTGGGATTTGAATAGAAACACAAGGGTTTGTTTCATAATGCTGGAAAGTTTCTATGCAAATCTGTTGTGAAAATTGTGAAGAAAAAAAACCCAAAACAAAACAAAGTCTTTCATTTTGGCAGAGATTCAAGGAAATAAAATAATAATACAGTACCTCATGGTTAGGGATGATGGTTAATTGTGTATATTTAACCTGAGTTGTGGTATGGTTGTTTCAAAACAGCAACCTGTATATAATAAGAAAAAAATAAAAACACTACTACTAATAATCATCATCATAATGTTCCTGGTAATAATTCTTATACAACATTTTAAGACATAATACATATTGTTAAAATAATAATAATTATGATGATACATAATCATAAATAGTATTATGTTATGGTTATTGTGCAACATTTCACACTATATTCTTATAAATTATTACTCTGTCACAGTCTTAATTAAAAAAAACATTTTTGAATTGGAGGTAGGTAAAACATTTATATCATCACTATACATCTCTAATAATAATAATTGTGATGCATTATTAACTTGCAGTGGCGCTTTGGCCCAGAGGCAATGTCTCTGTCATTGGTGTGGAACCCCAGGGTTCACCTCCTGGGCAAGTTCGAATCCCGGTTAGGGCGGTTGGTACCTTCCAGTGGAGGTTTGGGGGGGTTGGTACGGTGCAATGTGATTTGGGTGGTGACTGCTGCCCCCGTGACCTGGTAACGGATAAGCGGATGAAAATGGATGGATGGATATTAACTTGCAATAAGTCCTTATATTGTCCTTGTGTTTATTGAGATACTTTAGTTTGGTATCTATCCTCCACTTCTGTAAGGTTTTCACCAGTGCATCACCATACCACCAAATCTGTTGTTTTAGTTAGCTTTTTAGTACAGTTTTGAAGATATTGTTTTTGTCAATTCTTCTAAATCCTATTTAAATTTATCACCCATTAATAACTGAATGATCCTGTTCAAACAGTAAGATGACAGAGGCCTTTTGGGCTCAACTCAAAAGTGATAATGGAATTGTGAAATTTGCATCTTGAGTCCTGCTGATCTGAATGTGTGACTTTGTACTGTGTTTTGGTCTTTGCAGAAAAGGCTCAGATCTGCCTGAAGGTGTGATCCCTCAGCTGAACGGAACACTGCTCTTTGGGAGACCGCTGAGAATGTCTGACAAAGGCACCTATCAGTGTGTTGCAAAGAATGAAGTAGGAGTAGGCACGGCAGAGTTGGAGGTTACTGTGAAAGGTACATGACTGTGTGCTTTTAATTTGACGGATTGAAATTCAAAGACTAGCACTTGTTGGGGAAAGAACTACTGTACATGCAGCTGATAACTCATCCCACCACTGCAGACAAAGAGGAGCAGAGTGAGCACATGTTAATGCTCATCGTGGGAGGCGTGGCCAGTGGACTGCTTGTCTTGATGCTCATCATCGTCATCTCAGTCACATGTCATCACAAACGCAAGAACCACAGACTGGAGAAGGAGCTGACTGAGAAAAAGTAGGTTGACGAAAACACGCAACGCTTAATTGACGTGCAATGATAATGAGAAACACGTAATGATGTTGATGTTGCCAAAATAATTGACTTAAATGAGGGTTATTATGATGTTTCAGTAGCACACACAAGACAATGAACATAATTGATAAAGGAGACATCAAGTAGAGACAAGAAAATGAATAATAAATAGGCACAAAATTGGCAGTAAATGCGGTATTATGCGGAACACAGTACCTTTGTGTACACAATCTGCATTATTTTTACTGTTCATACAAAAGTCTGTTCTCTTGTTTTCTCAGGGAGGAAATTTCCAGTCTCTCCCGACAGGCATCTATCAGGAGAATGAACTCTGTCAGCACGGATGTTAGAGGAGCGGTAATATTTCTTTAATTGTTTTTTTTTTTTTTTTCAATCCAAACCCACTGTTTTACTCTTTGCTTTTTTTAATGCCCTTCCTGTTCCTGCATGGGCCTATTAAGATAGTGACCTGCTGAGCCACGTCACTAAAAAGTGTGCACAGCCACGTCACTGAAAAGTATGTAGCTTCCCCTTCTCCTCTGTAGAGGGTGCTGTCATTGCAGTTCAAATGTACTTTGTGCACTGGTTAACAGATAAAAATCCATCAAAATATTCCTCAGGATGTTACAGAGAAGGGCCTGAGCATATGTACATGACAATATTGTGACGATACTTCATTGTGCCATAAAATGCTCAATTCAGTCAAATTTTGACTAAATAAAAACCCCTAGCAATTAAATTGTCACCTTAAACAAACCGAGCGCTGTGTGCTGGTCCCCTCTTTTTTTTAATTTGCAGTTCAGCATCTTTTTAGCAACATTACTGCCCTCTAGTGCGGCGGGGTAAAACTCAATCACCACAGGGTACATTTATAGAACAGTCTAGTACTGACGATGCTTTAATCAGAAGTGAAGAATTTAAACAGACTGTAGCAGAATTAAATTTTTTTTAAAAAGAACTTCAGTTTATTTTATTGTATATTTA
Source organism: Cynoglossus semilaevis (assembly GCF_000523025.1). Lineage (NCBI taxonomy): Eukaryota > Metazoa > Chordata > Actinopteri > Pleuronectiformes > Cynoglossidae > Cynoglossus > Cynoglossus semilaevis. Next base: position 32,786,834 of record NC_024307.1, read on the forward strand.
ATTAGAATTGGAATTTGAGAAGCAAAATGCTGAGTTACAGTAGCTGCCATGCGGTGATACTCATAGACTTTGACCATCCACATTAGTACAACCATGTGCATGTGACGCTCTGGTGGGTTGCATAAAATGATGTGATGAGCTGGATTCGACCTGCGGGTCATGAGTTTGACAGGTCTAATCTAGTGGGTCTATTTTTTTCTCGTAGACATATTAAAAAATAATAATAAAAAAAGAAAACAAAGTGGAAGAAAATTAGCATTCCTGTTTGAAATACCACTGAAACTTTCTTTTTGAAAATAACAGAGAAGTTTGCAATGTTATTTTTTTTTGATACTTTGCTCTGTTATTGTGTGTTTCATGAACAGGATGTTAACGGAAGGTTAATGCAAAGTTTATGGTGGGTCTCATATCAAAACTGAAAATAATCCCACAGCTAATCCCACACACCTGTTTTTTTTATTTATTTACAGACAGAGGAAAGCATCCCTCTGAGAGTGGAAGGAACTCTGAGGACCAGCTTGTCTTCCTTGGGGGTTAGTCTACATATCTATCTCACTCTGCATGCTGGGCCGGGCCTGGGCACTGAAGCGTTACTGCTCAGATGTCAGGAATCTAAATTCTGAGTTTTAGCATAAAAAAAATGTACGTAGAAATCAAATTCATCCTGCTTTTCATAATTATATATGTTATCAAACTATTTTGTTTCATGCATCATAAAACCCAATTCTCCAAACCCATTTTAGTCATAAATACTGCTCAAGTGATTGTTTCGTAATGTTTATTCTAACTTCTGTGAAGGATTGCTGCATATGGTTATTTTAGGTGACCTGCACTGACCTTTGTAATAAAGGTTAAAATGTCAAAGGAAGTAATGTTGTAATTATTATTATTCTCACAATGCTTTGTAGTTTTTAAGCAGAATAAGCTCACCACTTGTGTGACGTTTCACTTGGTATATTGCGATGTGAATTCTAATAAAGTGTTTTGCAAGGTTTAAAAACAGAGAAGTAACAGCACTTTGGCTCTGTCAAAGTGACTTGCAACCTTTTTTATTTCCTGCTG
>NC_024307.1:32787990-32802909 GCF_000523025.1 Cynoglossus semilaevis
CTGCTGATATGATCTCACATTGTTACCCCTCCACCCATGGGCTGTTTACATGAAGCCTGACCGCTAATGTGTAAAACTACTGTTCAGCCTGCTGTTAATGCATTGATTTTTATCAAATTCTGTCTTCAGCTGTAGGTCAGAAAAAGACAGGTTGCCAACAAATTCTGTAATTAAATCATACTAGTTTTATTGGAGGTTGCTTGTTCAATACCCAGCTTGTTTGTGGCAGTTACTGGAGAGACAAATGAGATAATCTAAATTACTCTAGACTAATTGTGATGGAGACGGACAGATGGAATCCTTGTATACTGAGGACTGAGTTGAAGGTGTTTCGTTGATTTTAGTCATCATGCTGAGCTAACAGGACTGCCGATATCCGGTACGTTCAGGATACTTAGACAAGCAAACAAACCACTGGGTATTTCTGCTGTTCTAAATCATCAAGGTAGAACTTTATAACTTTGTGCTCTGTGAGGAAACAAACTTTAAATTAATTTTAGAAAGTAGGTCATATCACTTAATGGTTTCCCCTGCTGCACCAACAGGATCTGGCACACTGCCGGGACAGCCGCTCTACTCTCTCGGGTGGGAGAGGTGGAGGAGGGGGAGCGTTTGACTACATGGGCAGACCAGTCCTGAACAACAACTCACGCAGGGGTAGGGACAGGCCTCTGGACAGAGACGAGGAGAACAGAATCCGAGTGGAGACATATGTGAGGAACAGTACAATGTCTTTGGTAAGAGCGAGTGTATTTATTTATTTTTTTGGGCATGTCAGAGCCTGATTTTACCAAACTGTGGATTGCATCTCACCTGGCTGCATATTTAGTGGATGATGTTGCTCAGCGTGTCTTCTTTTTGTGGGTCTTTGCAGCAGGAAACTCGATTCCACCCTCCCCTCACTCCCACATCCTTCCCAATGGTCCAGTCCACTGAGATCGTCAGGCAGCTCAATGGCAACGCTGTCATGCCGATAGATGGCGGTTCAAGGCCGGGGAGTGTCACCAAAAACCATCAGCACCCTTCTCTGAGCTGCAACTATCCTCCAGTAACAGACGATGAGGATGAGGTGGATGAAGGTTTGGGTGGGCCTGCTAGCCAGGAGCATCCAGACGACAGCGAAACCAACAGCTCGCAGGTGTCCGAGGCTCACAGTGCTCGGTATCAGCAGGTTAATGGCACATTGAGACCAAAGCCCAGGCCAAGCCCGACCATAATGAGTCCCCATGCCTCACTTATTCACAAGGCTCAGATTGTGTAGTGAACCACTGGATAGTCACATACAGAACAACAGAACTAACAGATGTTAGTCTTGAGGAGGTCCAATTCTGGACCAACAGATTTCCACTGAACCAAGCTTTGTGAAACGTTTTGCTCAAATATCTTGCCCATAACTTTTGGAGCAACTGGAGAAAATGTAAAGTCATCTCTCTTTTGGTAAGTCTATAATTATTCATATGATATACATTTACCTACACTCCTGCAACACCAAGCCAAAATCACAGTGTTTTCTGCTAAATGGACTGCTTCTACAGACTATAAATGGACTTGGACTATGTATAGCTTCTATAGAGATTTATATTAAAGTTAAAGCGTTGGAGCCACACAGTCTGGCGGGTTCCCGTTTCATTCACTGCCAAACTAAACGGAGGAGCGAAGGATCGAGCTGCCGACCAGCCCTTTAGAGAGGTGACTTGAGCTCCTGATCAACAGGCGTTTCACTATGTTCTGACTAAACAGTGAATGCAGCTGACATACCCTCCAGTCAGTATGACAAAAACACTCAACGACAATGGGAGGAGGAAAACCAGGAAATGTCGGCGAATCAGACGAGAACATTGCAACACCTCTGCTGAGAGTGGACGCGTTTCTTCAGTACTATGCACTACCTGGGCCGGATAACGTCTCTTACACAACATAGCTTGTATCTGATCCAAAAAAACTGGGTCACATGCTCCTGCCACACCTGTAACATGCATAGCTGTGCCATGTTTTCTCACTCTCCTTGTCACTTAGCTTTATTCGCTAAGGTTAAAAAAAATAAAAAATAAAGATAAACACTAAAAACAAGACATCTCTCATATGTTTACATTGTTCATGAATTATTTTACAAATATGTTCAAACAAGTTGGATGGCTGTTCCTTTTGTGCGACAAGGAAGTGTAATAGATTGACATAAAGTTAAAAACAGCACATCATACACTTTCTCTGCTGCTGCGTTATGATAAAAACTATAACAGTATCTGCTTTTTGTTAACTATGTGCATGTACAAAATATATATATGATGTGTACATACAGTATGTGTGATACAAACTTCTTTAATGTTGAAACAACTGCATGTTGAAAAACGATTGTTTGCTTAAAATCTAGATTTGCTTGAAGTGAACGGAGAGAGCAAATAAGTGAACAAACTGTACAGCACGTCTTCAATGATTTTCAAAATAAAAGCGACAGTGAGGAAGGGCCCTTTAGCAAAATATTATATAGATTTTCATTTTTAAATAAATCAATCTTAGTGCCATATAAATGTGCCTTGATATTCTGAGTTCAATATAAGGCTATCAATTTTCGCTCATATATAAATGTATTTTGTGTACAAGTCTAGGCTATGAAAATATTCAAAACATCTAATTTTAAAACATGTAGGGGTTAAGTCATTTTAAGATATTTACATTTGTGGAAATAACATTGGGGATAAATTTTATGTTTGAAGAAAAATTGCAAAAATTTATGTTAACGCCCAAAGATTTTCATAACCTCCACAGTACCTTTTCACCCCGCTAGACGTCACAGATTATTCTTAAAGATCTCTGCTGTATTGTAGCTATGATTTGTGAATTTTTTTTAGTCTAAGAATATGCCTTTCATGTTAAATTTGACCTTTTCAGGTTTTTAGTATTACAAAACAGAGCATTGTGTGTTGGTTTTTTTGTTGTTGTTGTTGTTGTTTTCTTTTTTAATACAGTTAATTTTGTCTATGTGTTTTGTGGTTGTATCATTGGGTTCTGTTACAGTTCTGGGATGGGATGCAAATGTGCCAAAGGAAAGATATAAAATATGTTTTGCATTTCTCTAAACAAATATGAAGTATTATTTGTCTTGAAAATGAGTTGTGTCGATCTCTGTAAATAGTGCTGTCTGTGAGACAAATGGCAAAAAAAGAAAAAGAAACGGTGGGCCACAAAATTGTGCCATGTTCGTAGCGTTCCACAGGTGAGGCTGGCAGATGAATAAATGTATAATATTCACTGGAGACTGTTTTGTGGCAAAGAGTGCCCCCTGTCGTGTTCTACTGGCTAGTGCAGAGGACTAAATGAGTCAACGAGCTGCAACAACATACAGTATCTGTGGCATTCTTCTTTCGTGAAAAAAAAAGACATGTATGTGGCCATACATGTATAAATGTGGCCATGTACCTAGATTTACACGGGGCTTTAGGAACACATACATAAAAGTATTTGCTATTCTGACAAACCTGTTTGCTGATAAGCATCTGGAATTTGTGTCTCCGTGTCTAAATAAGGATGCATTTTTCTTCTCGTTTGTCATGGATATATATAAACCGTGAAACCTTCGAAATCTTTTAACACCCGGGCATAATCTATCTGTGTGTTGTCTCCTGTAGTATTTAAAACATTAAATTAAAAAATGTTTAAATGTTCAGAGTGAAGTGAGAAAAGCAATTGAAAATACACTGATAAATAATAAATCAAATACATTTTTAGTGAGAAACTAAAAGAATGATTAAATGCGGAATAAATAAATAAATAAACTATAAATGAAGACCACAACTATATATTATTTACTTACATGTTCCCAACCAAAAATTGTTTTCAAAATTTGCGTTAAAATCATTGAATTTATTTTGAACAAAACAAAATAAGAGTTAAAAACACCCCGTTATCACTCTGCATTACAAAAATAAATAAGTACATAAAAGATATACTTACATTGTAGACTGAGCTTATATAATTTAAACTATTGAAAAAGGCATACAAAAAACCCAAACGAATCATATAGAGTATTATTATAGAAAAAACAAAAGAAAACAAAAGAAAACAAAAAGCAATTTTGTGGTGGTACATAAACGTTTAATAGAGTTGTTATACTAAATAACACTTATTTGGGCTCACTGGTTTATATATTCACGTCTTTAATTCGTTAATTGGTGTTGCAGCCAATCCTATTTGTTTTACTTTTTGCGATATGTCAAACAAATCTGGCCTTGTGAACATTGTAAACAATAAAATGAAATATAATAAAATAAAACCCACACCGGATGTGCGTAATGAATGAGGTCGAGCAGGAGGAGGAAGCAGAAGTCGACAACTAAGATGGCGGAGGAGCATCACAGGGAGAGGTGGAGGGTGAGGGAAACCTTTCCAACAGATATTGTCCAACGAATAACTCGCCCTTCTCTTATGTTAGTAAAGCCCGTGTTCACAACTGTGTCTGCTCGGTGCAGGAGCCACTGTCCTGTTCGTGATAACGACTGACACATATGCAGCTGTGATGGACAGCTAGAGGCCAGGGCTAACGGCAGTTAGCTGCTACACAAAGAGAAAAAATGCTTGTTAGGCTTCTGACAAAGAGACTGAAAGTGACAGCCCCTGAGGGTTTCACCTAAGGCCATGCTGGAACTGTGGACACGATGTAAATATCAGGACACCGCGTGTTTAGTGATGGAAACGACGATATTCGCTGTGTACACAATTTGTTTTGTTTTCGCACAGCTCGAGCGAACCAAGTTTGTCGTTGAATGTCGTTGGCCGCTGCTGTGAAGGAAATTCATTAAAATGTTAACTACTGAACATTACATATATGCGTCGTTGGCCGCTGCTGTGAAGGAAATTAATTAAAATGTTAACTACTGACACGTGTTTAATGTTTAACATTGACATTAAAACCAATCGAATTCTCGATTAAATGCAACCATTATTTGCTTTATTGCGACAAGTTGTAAATCAGGGAGTACACAGGGAGTTTTCATAGCCCAGTGCAGCGTTACAATAATAAGCAAACACGTTCTGTGTCTAAACGAAGTATTACTTATATGCTTGTGTGGACAACAACCCGGTTTCAGAGAGAGTCGTTTCTGTGAGAGTTGCATAATTTCTGTACATGATGTTCCCACAAGAGTCGTGCTTGCACAGTTAAAAACAAATAACTTAAGTTGAACTAGCACGTGTCAAACTGGAAAATTATAGTTGAACACGTTGTGGATGTTTTAACAAACGCACGCTTGCTGTGAGACTCTGAGTTGACTAGGCATGACATACTGTACATGGAAGCAGAATGTTGGTGCCGTTGTATCAATAAGGGGGCTTCTAAAAATAACAGTGCAACTATTTCTTGAGACAGACCCTTTACAAAGCAATTTTTAAAAAGTCATTGTTGACTAAATATGGGTCTCTGTGTAATTAAGTAAGGGCTAGGCCATATTTAGACTTGAAAGGGACACTGTATGTAATATATTTGACTACTGATGGTAATTGAACAAATAAGCAAATAACAGTTTATGAATCCAATTCTTGTAATTCATCATAGTATGGCTGTGTCTCCTCAATAATATTTGTTGTTATTTGGTTCCAGGAGTGAACTGCCTTGCATATGATGAGGCTATAATCGCACAACAGGACAGAATTCAACAAGAGGTGAGGAATGGTTTAGTATGTTTTGTTTTTTCTCAGATTTTTCTTTTCTTTTTTTTGTGAAAACCTTTGCCATAGTGACCAGTATATATATATATATATATGTATGTATATACATGTACATGTATATATGTATATAGGTCAAATCAAGTCTTTTTAAAGCATTCATGTCATTTCCAGTCTTTACCTGCCAGTTGAACTAAAGCCTTACTGTACATTGTTTTGGGCGATCAGGTTGCTATGGACAGTTGTGAAGCCCATGCAGGTACAAGTACAAGAACCTTTTCTAGAAAAGTTGATGCAATTTCTGAGTTTCTAAATAAAAAGAAATCTGATGTCTAAACTTAATATGACCATTTGTTCTAATGTACACATACAGATTTCCTTTTATTATTATAATACATTCTAAGATACTAACATGGGCTTTGCGTTACAAAGTAGTTAGTGTTTATTTTCTTGTTTTGACTGAAATGACTGAATCACAGACAACAGAATTTCTATTCTCTAAAATTTTATTTTTTTATGGCCAAAAAGTGCCATCACGTCACTTCTCAAGCTCAATGAACATTCATTTCGAAACATGTAAACATCTTTCAGACTTTCAGAACAACTGTTCAATGGTGAGGACACAAAGAACACAGTGCATCATCAGCTGATGTATTTTTTGGGTATGTGTTTTTGCAGATAGCAAACAGTAACCCTCTAGTGTCGGATAGACAGGATCTGTCAGTGCTGCAGCGGGAGTATGCTGAGGACGACATAGTTTATCAGCTCAAGATCAAGGTCAGTCATACAACACCCGCCGCTCTCTCGCATTACTGCACCAACAGGATGGCACAACTCAGTTCAGTGGAATCGTGTCCTCCTCGAGCACAAAGATATCATTTTACTTACTTTTTCAGACCTTGCAGTAATTTATGTTCTGCCTGTTTTGTTGCAGGACCTATACAAAAAGTACTCGTACATTCGAAAGACACGACCAGATGGGAACTGCTTTTATAGAGCCTTTGGTTTTGCACATCTCGAATCCCTTCTAGATGACAGCAAGGAACTTCAAAAGTGAGTTTCTGAGGGGGTGAAATTTGTACTGTATTAGGGCAGGGCGATATAGACTAAAAGTCATATCTCTATATTCTTCAGCTGAAAAGCAATACTTCTACTACTATCAATATTTTATCTGTGGCATAATTGGATTTTCCCCCAAAGCAAGATATTTAGTTTTTCCAGAGGCAAACTTATATACTTATCTTACTTATAAGTTTAAGCCACATGCCAAATGTAGCACAGGGACCTTTATTACTAGAGGTCAGTGTGCATAATCAAAATAAAAATGTATAATACAAATTGAGCAAACCAAAAGTCTAATTTATGAAATAAAATAAAATAAATCTCTTTCCTTTATTTAAAAAAAAACACCGACCCTCAAGAGGCTCTGTTTCGTTGTGGACACTTCATACAATGTTACACAAATGTTTTACAAGTTATATTCAACAGGGTTATTAATATTCATAAATATATTAGACAGACAGTAGATCGTCAGTGTGTGTAGTACACATGTAATTAAACAAGTTCACTGACGATATTGAGACAGCAATGGACATGAGCCAACTGCCTCCTTCAGTCAGTGTGTTTAGCACAGTGAGTGTTGTTGTTCTTGTCTCTCATTCACTGCACAATCAACTTTTTCCTCTTTCTTCAACCCTGTACTATATTGAACTCCCCTCTGTCACCTGTACTTGATCAGGGAACAGATGTGTTTTTTATTATAAAAAAATCATAATCATATACTGTATATATATATATATATATATATATTTATTTTAACATATCAATTAATTGACCAGCTGTTTATGTGTTGTTTCTGAAATTTACTCTGTTGCTCAAATATTCAACATAAAGTTGCAAACATCTCTCTGTGCATGTGTGTTCCTGGCTGGATTTTAGGTCTTTTAGGATTCTTTCAGGCCTTAATAGGTTTGTCTGCAAACTTTTTTTTCTAAGTCTATTTTTTCTTTCTCGAGGTTCAAAGCAGTTGCGTCAAAAAGTAAATTGGACTTGGTTAATGAAGGCTTCACTGAATTTACTATTGAAGACTTTCACAATACGGTAAGTTCCTTGTACTATAAACAACCAAATGCTATGTATTAAATCCATATGAGCTAATACAAAAATCAGTTGTTTTTTGACTCATTTGTTAATTTTTCTATTGAATTTCTACATATTGGCTTGTTTTTAAAATTTAATCTTAATGCTATTACAGTTTTTGTGTTGCTTTTACAATGTTTTTATTTGTTTAAAACCTGCTTTATAACATATTTCCATTCAATATATTAAAGTGATACGTGAAAATTATTATGATGATGTTATGAAATTGAGCTGTAAAACACATCCACTATGTGAATGTTAACGTGTTGAGCTGAGTATGGGATGCTGTGCATCAATTTGGTGTCTTATATTCGAGTCTGATGAGGTTTCTTCCAACAGTTCATGGACCTGATTGAATTGTGTGAAAAGCAGCCGAGCCTCCAGGAGCTTCTAAACTCCTTCAATGACCAGAATGTGTCAGATTACGTGGTCGTCTACCTGCGATTGCTCACTTCAGGCTTCCTGCAGCGACAGCACTTCTTCTTTCAGCACTTCATAGAGGGAGGACGCTGTGTTAAAGAATTCTGTCAGCAGGTAGTGCTTTTACAAACTATTCATTTATAAACTATATTCTAGAGATGCACTAAACGACCAGCCATTGTTTAGCCCTGACCAGCAACCATTCAGTCTGCACGCATATTTCCGGATTTCATTTTTTGCATTTGTTTTGTGTCAGAGAACAGGTGAGGAATATGTGAAAGAAGTGAATTATTTGTCATTGTGACACTGCACACCCATGCACACACAACGAAATGTGACCTGTGCATTTAACCCATCACCAAAGTGTCAGCTTGGAAGAACATTACAGTGAGCCAAGAAAGTTTCAAAAACACATTTGTAATTTGAAACAGGAAGGTTAACTGTGTGCAAGTCACTGTGAGGTATTATTCAGAACTTCAAACCACACAAATGCAGAACGAAGTTCTATTCATCATTATGTTGGTGGCACAGCAACCCAATTTCATTCTGCAGTTGGGATATGTTTCATGATTAGTTTACTTTTATGTGCTGTCAAAAATGGTATTCTAAATCACACAAAGCAAACGGGAATTGGTTTGTGTGTTGCACCAGTATTTGTTTTTACCAGTATTGGTAAAAACAAATACTGGTGCATCTCTGCTAACAATTTAAGACTATATATTCAAAATGTTTTGAGAAACGGTGCAAATATAAAAAATAATTAATTTGTTCCAACAAGTTCCTTAATAATGCAGCTTAAGGCTGACATTTGTGCAATAATTTTGTAGCCACAATATAGGTATTGTGTTTTTATGAGATGTGTGCAATACTGTTATGTAATTGTCAGTGATATTATGGCTGAGGATGTGTTGTCTGCTGTCATTATGTATTTCAAGGCATTTAGGTCCAGGACAAATTTCCATGAATAGGACAATTATGCATATCGTATAAATACAATACTACAAGATATACTATCTGACAATGCTAATTTTTATATATTTTTTTTAAAGGAAGTTGAGCCAATGTCTAAAGAAAGCGACCACATTCACATCATCGCCTTAGCTCAGGCTTTGGATGTATCGATCCTGGTGGAGTACATGGACAGAGGAGAGGGTGGAACGGTCAACCACCATGTCTTCCCTGAAGGTGGCGACCCACGCATTTTCCTCCTGTACAGACCTGGCCATTATGACATATTGTATAAATAACACTCCTGGCCATAGCCCACATCATTCTCCGACTGTACAATACAGCAGTGGGAAGAACAAAAAAGAAAAAAAAACTTCAGCAGCCACGTTGATGACTCATACATCTGTGTATGACATTTTAAACTTGTGTATAATCATGGAAAAATATGAATTCACGTAAAATCAAATGCCCCTTTTGTCACATTAGCGTCAACCTCTTAAGTTTTTCTTCAATCGTCACAAATGGATATCAATGAAAGAATCCTGAAAAAAAATATAGAAATGACTCCAAGCATTTAGAGTTGTACAGGTTTTTTTGTGGTTGTAAATGTTATCTACTTGCTTTCTGTTGGATTTTTTTTTTCTTTGTCAAACTGCGTGTCATGAATTTTATTAAAGGGATTTACATCGTATGGTTGTCATGTTGAGTTCAGTATGGTACAAATGATGGTTTGTTTATTTATAAAGGTGAAATTGTTTTACAGTTGCAACCAAAATCTTTAATGTCTTTGGGTTGTTTGGTGTATGGTTCTCCAAGGGCTTCAAACTCTCCTTCCACTCATTTCATTGAGGGGCCACATTCAGTGTTTGTTGTTCAACACACACAAAACAATTGGAAAAAGCATGTGGTTAATGTAAGTAGGCTACTGTAAAATACTACAATGCATATAGCTAGTACAATGTTATCTTTTAATGACCAACTAAGTCATTTAAATGATTGAAATGGTGTATAATAACATTCATTTGAAAGTATGAAATGCATATTTAGCATCATCTATAGGCCAGGGAATGGATGCTACATCCTCATCCTGTTTAGTACTTATTTATGTATAGTGCAACTAAATTCTGTAGTTTAAAGTTTTCTAAATTAATTAATATTACTGTTCATTAAATTATATATATATATATATTTATTTATTTTTTTCAACGATCTCTGAATCTCACAGAACAGATGCCTTCTCTTCACTGTTTCATAGGACAAAGATGCAAACCATATTGTTAGAAAACGTGGACAGAGTGAGAACTCTTCTCCACGACGAAAATCACGCACCGGCAAAATACCTTGAGTAAAAATGTCGCCTCTCTTCAGATCAGTGACACTATCAAGGAAAGGATTCGCTTTTGCAGCTCGTATACGACGTCACTCCTCCCTCATGTGTACGTTCATAACGCAGTATTTTGTTTGTTTGTTCTTTTAAATTACCCTGGCTTTCTTCGTTGTATGTAGCCACTATGACAAGCAGCTAACAATGCTAACATGTACATGTGTCTACAGTAGCTGTTGTAGTCGTGCAACTTTGATAAATCCCTTTGACTATAACTTGACGTCAGATGTAGTTATTTGCCACAATAAAATTTTAATAATAATAACCAAATAGATAAAAGAAATATAACATTAATTGCCCTTGTATTAGAATTTTTTGAGCAACGCGAATAAGTAGATAAAAATTACGTGAAAAGCACGTACAAAAATAAAATAATCGTCATTTAAGTCATTTTAATATGCAACCAGAAGAACTCTTGTAGTGTGGCATTCACACTGTGCTATTTCAATAAATCGCTTTATGACAACTGTACTCCAGGGGGCTTGTGCTTTCCTCTTCTTGTCCTCTTCGGCTTGTCCCTTTTTTCAGGGGTTGCCACAGCGAATCATCGTTTTCCATCTCTCCCTGTTGTCTGCATCTTCTACTCTGACTCCAACTACTATATGCATGTCCTCCCTCACTGCATCCATAAATCTCCTCTTTGGCCTTCCGCCTTGTATTTGCAATTATCCATCATTCTTAGAACGTATCTAAACAAAGTTGTTAGCATTTGCCAATGGAATGCAACAACAAATCAGTATATTTTAAACTTTCCTGCTCTGTTTATGTCCTGACTCAGTTGTATTTACCATGAGATACATTTGTATCTAGTAGATCATTTTCTAATGCAGAATGTCAAATGTAGGGACTGACCATTTATATATTGTGGCAGAATGTAAAGATTTCCATAACCTTAAAAGAAATAAAATAAGCAACCCCTAAGCATTTCACATTCAACCAGCTATAACTGACTTGGTTTCTTTTTATGTTATCCAGCTGAGCTGATGGAGAACATGGATAAAAAAGATATCTGGGACCGTTTCTACACAGAGAACAGAAGCCGCACACCCACCTTTAAAAACTTTGAGTGGTTCTTCGGCTTTGACTCTGTGAGAGACTACATTATGCCTCTTTTGAAGACACAGTCGCAGCAAAATGTACCGATTCAAGTGCTGGATGTGGGCTGTGGGACCTCAGCACTGGGTCCTTGTGTTTACAGACACTCCCCTCATCCAGTACATGTCACTTGTGCTGACATTTCCCCCGTGGCTGTGCGCCTGTTGCGAGAACACGTACAAGCTCAACCACACAACATCTCTTCAAAGCTTGAGTTTTTGGAGCTGGATTGCACATGTCTTCAGGATCACTATGATTCCCAGAGCATGGACCTGATCATTGACAAAGGAACCATAGATGCCCTACTGAGGTCGAAGGAAGGGAAAGGGAAGGCTGGGCTGATGCTGAGACAGTGCATAAAGGTGTTGCGAGGCTCTGGATGTTTGTTGCAGTTCTCTGATGAAGACCCTGATGCTAGAATGCTGTGGCTGGAGACAGAGGCAGGGGTGATGGCAGCAGATGTTGGGTTTCAGGAGGTTGGGCAATTAAGGGGTGTAAATTACTTTTGCTACCAAGTGAGTTCTCGCTGTTTAACATAGCAATAACGTTTTGTCTGTTTATGTCAAAGAGTAAAAGAAAAAATAACGGAAAAATTGTTGACTGTTTCTAAATAATATATAATACGTTATTAAATGGTTTCACTGCCAATTTGTATTTTCAATGTACAATATGTGTCAACACAATTGGTTGAACCTGTTTGTTATTATATGTGTTTTGCTGCCATCTAGTGGTCTACACTTGGTCCGGCAGCAAAATGTCACAGCACGTTAAATAAAATAAAAAAACAAGTAAATTTGAGATTTGATTAAAAGGCCATTTCATATAGTCAATTGTGAGTTTCAGGTATTTTCACAGAACTTACTAATATCAATAGATACGTCCTGTAAACAAGCACAATTCATTAACTGAATATTTTAAGGCAGGTTCATCCAGAGAGAGAATATGTTGTAAAAAAAAAAAACAAAACATTTTGATAATATTAAAAAACCCCAAACAAATTTCGTATGGTCAGACATGCAACTCTACAGTCTTGGTAAGTTAAGTTAGTCTGTCATCTGTATTTTTGCAAATGTACCATATATCATAGACTTTAAACACATGCCTCTGCTAGTTAAAATTAAACAATAAAATCACAACATGCCTCTGCTAGTTAAAATTAAAAAATAAAATCACAATTGTTACATGTGTTTTAACCAGGCTATAATTTAATAAAAATTTGTTTTTAATCATGTCATCAATTAAAGTAGATGCACATTTCTCATCCAGGTTCTTCGCCAGTCCCTGTAACCAGTGACCTGTCTCCCAGTGACTGTAAGCTGTATTACACACCTCTGCAATTTCTTCTGAGAAAAGGCAGTTGTCCAAGGTATGTGAACCAAGTGTAATTGGAAATACATTTTTTTTTTTAGTGCTTATTGGTTACCTGAGGCTAACTGTGAAGTTTTTGCATTTAAAAAGTTTAAAAATTTAAGAAGACAATGTTATCTGTCAACTTGAGCTCCAGGCAGTAGTTTGAGACATTATTCCTGTTATATTATTAGGGTCAGTCAGTGGTTGTAGTCTTTTGGATTAATGTTTCCTATTACTTTTCAACACAAGTGTTTTACTCAATGTTTTAGTTGATTATAAAAAGACCAAATTACCATTACCATTTGCTTAAAATTTGTATTTGTTTAAATACAATGTCATGCCATCACAGTCACAGAGCACTTTCTGAAAAACCCTGTGTTTTAAAACAAGTCAAAAAAGGACACCGGCTCTTGATCAACCTCTTCTTCCAGCTGCGGGGTGGTGCAGAACCACGGAGGGATAAGCGCATTAGGGTCCACCAGTCCCAAGACGTTGTTGAAGAAGCTGAAGATAAAAGGGAAATTCATAAATGTAGTTGTCTGGTGAAAGATGTAAAGAAACCACATAAAAGTATGTGGCACAAAAAACCCCTACAGCATAGATTTAGTATTACATCTATCAAAAGGACACTGGTTTGCATCTGCAGCTGGAAATGATTGTCTTGTTTTGTGAATGCAGTCTAGCATCTTAAAAGTTGCAACAAGGTGAGTCATTTTACCATTGGTTCTAAAAAGGAGGGGCAGATCCCCCTTGGTGCCTCAAAGCTATTGTAGGTGAGGTTGCAGCAAAGCAAGTTAATTTCATATGTAATATTTTCTTTGTCAAACAGTGGGGAAAACCGCACTAAATTAATTCAACTTTCTCTGTTTAATGAGAAGAGTTTAGTAGGAACTTTTTTTTTGCAGTTTGAGGCATCAGCTGTGAATGTGCTGACTTGGGGGTGGGAAGTGGGAAGTTCTACTAAAGGGGACCACTGCAGCAAAAGTTTGGGTACCAGTGCATTACACCATGGTCCTTGGTACAAATTTTGCATAAAATAACGTTACAAGGTCCTTGGTACAAATTTTGCATAAAATGTTACATTGTACAATGCAACATTAAAAACCTAGGAATGAGGCAATATTGAATGTCGGAATAATTGTGTAAAAAAAAGCCTTTAAAAACAGGCATCCAGATATTTGTCAGGTCATCCTATGAAGTACAGGCTAGTCAGTTGTTGACTGTTTAACATTCGTAATGTGCATCTGTAATGTCAAATTTTTGTTTTCAGGATCTCATTCTCTGACTTCTGACTTCTATCTTTAGAGACAAAAAATGAACTCCATGTGTTGGACTTACCTGGTCAATACCCATCCAGACCTGTCGGTGTGATAGACCGTGGACACGGGAATGCATCCAAACTCAGTGACGGTGCTCATGTATTTGGCTGAAGACACAGAAACAGATCACAAGGAAACTGACACAGACATGCACAACCAGACAGGCAGGTTCATAAAAATGAAATCAAAAGTACAATCACACAAAGTCACATGCCACTTTAAACTGCGTGACTTGGTCATTTGTGTTGCTGCCTCACTTCTGCTTTTTCATTTTCTTTACCTTCTCCTTTCCTAGTCTGCTGCTCACCCGCCCATGTGTTTACCAGGACTCCCTGACCCGGACCAGAGGAGCTGCCCAGCACTACCTGTGCCAGCAGGGAAGCATTCTGTGGAATGGCAAGTGGGTGGAAGTCCACATCAAGGGGCCTCTTCTTGCATGTATGGTTCCTGTAGTCAATCTCGAAATAAACAGCCTACGGCAAAGGACTGCATTAAAAGGGAAATAGTGATGCGACATTTGCCTTGAACTATTAGCACTTTGTTATCACAACCTGTTTGTAGAGAAGGAGTAAATCCATATGGAATGTCTTATTATTGTAAGACCCA
>NC_024307.1:32802929-32817661 GCF_000523025.1 Cynoglossus semilaevis
TCGTAGCTGTACTTGACATAAACCATCAGCTTCACATCTGCGGTGGCCTTGGACATGCAAACATTGTTTTGTTTTTTTAAATACAGAGCATACAACAAACTGAAATCAGATTGTCAGTTAAATAACATGACTCTAAATATAAAATAATTTGGTGAATAACTATGAAAAAAGAATTACAAATTAAAAGAAACGAGTCGTAAGACTTACCACAGACATTCGTCCAGTCAACAGTGGTGGGGAAGCTAACCAAAGGAAAAGATTTGAATTGCATTTCAACATTATTATGAATTACAGTAGTTATATTAGTCTCACAAGCTGACACAGAAAAACAATCCTTACTGCATTGTTGAGGCCTCTGGGCAAGGCACATCAATGGCAGGCACACACAAAGGACGAGGAGTCTCATTGTCTCCGTTGACAGACGGATTGAATGCTGCTGCTTCACAGTTCTCACACTTCCTTTTATTGGGAGGCTCAATATTAACTGCCAGGTTTTTTTCATATGACTTCCTGGCCCTGTACATTTAAAATTCCCCGTCATGTGTCTACTGTGTGTGACACCAATGACAGACAGTTTTGTGATGTTAATTTTAGAGAGCCAGTTTTTGAATTAAATTACGGAGATTAATGTTTCTTGTTCACATACTTTTTTAAAGGGGTGGGGGTAGAGTTTAGTGTAGTAAAATGATGCTTTTAATTCTGTAAAAAGAACAAATCTGTTATTAAGCACAGAGCTTTTGAAACATCTGAAACATTTGGAAACATGTTCATTCTTGAAGCCTGAACATTGTGGTCACACAGTTATGAGACAACAAGCTGTGTGTTTTATTGTTCTTCAGTACTTCATTGTACTTTGTCCTTTTAGTTTTGAGCATGCATGTTGCAGAAGTGTGTGAACAAATGACTTCAGTGTTTGCTTGTAACAAAGGCATTTATTCCAAGTCTGCAAAATTACAAGTACATGATGTCTGATCAGATGCTTGTCTCAAAATACTTTAAGATCAGATTTTTTGCAAATACTTATTTATTGAAAAACAAACTCCAGAAGTCTGCAGGCTCCCGTGTGACGTCTTCTGTCATTGCATCTGGGCAGAAGTCTGGAGGGTTAAGCTTACTGGGGTCTGTTATCCCGATGATGTTGTTAAAGAAGCTACAAAACACATGGTGATGGAATATTTTTTAATATTTGTAATTATTAATACACAACTTAATGTATTTGTTTATTTGTTCATCACAGAATTGATGTCGTCATTACCTTGTCATGATCCATCCAAACTTGTTGGTGTGTTGCACAGTGGTCACAGGAATGCATCCAAACTCAGTGACTGTCATCATGTACGTTCCTGGAACAACAATCACAAAAAGAAGTTTTATATACAGAACTTTGACAAAGTAGTACTGATTGTTTCTTTGCTGTCTCTCACCTCCTATGTCCCCCGTCCAGGTGTTGACCAGGAGTCCTTGTCCAGGTCCAGAGGAGCTGCCAATCACCACTTGTCCCAGCAGTACTGCATCTTTGGGGATCGCCAAAGGATGGAAGTCAGCCTTCAGAGGCAGTTTCTTGCAGGTTCTGTTCAAGTCATTGATCTCATACATTACACCCTGAAAGAGGAACTTGGTTGAGTGAGAATGAACATAATTTCAGAGCCTGTTTTTTCAGGTTTGCATCCCCTGGATGGTCTTAAAAATGATCAGAATAGCAATATTTAAAAAGATAAAATAGTTTTCAAAAAGTACCTGCAAATAAACATATTCCTAAAGCTGAACACTATACTTCCTACTGAAATTAGACATTAAGATGTCATGCCTGATAGATTTCTTTATATTGTTTCATTTTTGTAGCTTTTGCATCCACAAATTGCTGGTATGTGTGGTTCAGGTATTGTGTCTAGCACAAACACACCTCTCTGAAAAGCAGAAGAACATCATGGGTGAAACTCTGATTGTCATAGGTTCCCAAATCCTTCATTCTTATCTTCTGGCCCAGTGCGTCATAAATAAACTGTGCATATTGCCACAGCTCTTCATTCTGTGTAGACTTTAAAAAACAAACAAACAAACAAATGACAAAAGTGCAACTTTACTCATTGTTTTGTGTTCAGGTATTAAAATGCCAATATAAACACTCACCACGGTGAAGGCTCCAGTCAGGAGAGGAGGACTTGCTGTATGAGGATGACAGAGCATATTTTTTTTAAAACATTAAATTTTGTTTTGACATAAGTACACACTTTCACAAAAGAAACAAGCCAAAGTCTGGAAGCCAGCAATGAAATCACCTTTGGAAAGCACAAGGTATTTTTCACAGCTAAATACTTATTACAAAGTATTACTTACTGCATGGTTGAGGCTTGTCAGCCAGGCAGGCGGCCAGTAAACAGACGAGTACTGCTGCTAATTGTTTCATATTTGAAGATTCCACTCTCCACTTCATCTGCAGTAGCAAACGCTGTGGTGCTTGCTGCAGGAAATCACTTCCTTTTAAATGGTGTCAGGCTCCAGGAAAATAATCCAGATTCCAGGTTTTGTGCATAACTCTTTGAGCCACTGCTTCTGCTGATACAAAGGCAGTAAAACTTGTCCTAAACCTAGTACAATCATATCTTAAGATGACCAATATGTTGCATTTCTCAAGGCAAAGGGCACAAAAACGCATTCACTCATTTATTCTTTCAAGTGGATGTACATTAGTACAGCTGGGGTCCTAGTAAAGTGACTGCAAACAGTTGCTGTGTGGTCCAATGCTCACTGGGACAGGGGTGAAGTATTTTTATTTGTGTAACAAATGTAGGTGGCTGTAAATCCTGGATTGGATTTTATTTTTGAACGGAGAGGAGCTTGACTGGGTAAAGCATGAATGACATCAGTGTCATATGATGTGTAGGTGTGTTTAACTGCACCTAGTTCTGTCAGGAATACCTGCATGTCACGGGACATCATGTGAACGAAGGTCACATGATGTAATCTTCCCACCTGACAATATTTGTCAACTGAATAATCAGAACACAGTCTAATATTTGTTGTGACCAGATGTTCATGTTTAAGTGAATGTGTTACAAACATAAGAAAAAGGTCTATGTTTGATAGAAAAGTCAACAAGTATCATTTTTGCAAGAATTAATGCTAGTGGTAATATGAATTATAGTGACAAAATATTGATTTATTCCAGATTTTGACTGTTGGGTTATTGAATAAAGTACTATTCTATTCTATTTCCAAAACAGCTACTGCTACTTCTGGCTTACATCAGTTCACTAAGTGGGCACCTTTACCACTTGGCTTGTGAGTGGTCCAGCCTGAAAGAACCTGTTTACAATGTGACGGATGCTAGGATTGGACAATGACTGTTTGGGGGCCGACTTTTACGAAAGGTAAGTTTTCTCCTTTTCCGGTTCCTGTGAGCTCTTCAGGAGTAAGCAGCATACTTTGACAAAATTCAAGGCGGTGAGCAACAGACGTTTACAATAATTAAACAAATAATAATAATAATAATAATAATAGGTTAACATGATGTTATCATTAACATGCGATAAAATAATGATCAGTGTTAGTTAATGAGTTTAAGTTAAGTTGCCCAGCTTTAATATGAATGCTATTGGAAAAATACATCCTCATGTTCATTAGCTGATGAAGTTAACATAAAACAGGGTTTAATATATGTAGTTACCAAATTCAAATGTATGCATGTAAAAATCTTTTAACGTGTATTTAACAGCTAAAAAAATGTAATTTATTTAAGTCAATTCTTTAAGTAATTTCTTTAGTTAAATTCTTTTAACTATATATGTTTTTTTCAAAATTACGTGATGTAACATATTGAGACCATTAATATGTTGATCTTTTTTGACCAGTAGAGGGAGCCCTAATACCTGTCCTGGCAATTCCTTATTTGGTCAGCAAGAGGAGCTGGTTCGGACTTTTGTCAGGAAAGGTTAGTAGCCAGATTTTTCCCTTTTTGTTTTTACAATTTTTAAAAACAACATCCTTCAATTGGAAGTGCCAGCCCACTGCGATACCAATAACAAAATATCACACGTTAAGAAGGCAGCAGATACACCGACAACTGACGTCAACATCACTGCCCAATGCCAATCAGTGATGGCCCAACCGGACATGTTTTTGTGCACGTTTTGAATAGACTGACGAATTCTAGCAGAAAAAACTGCATTCTTTCTGCTCACAATTTAATATATATTAAAACTGAACAAGGAAAAGTAGGAAAGGAAATTTAACTAATTCAATTTAATAAGTTAACAAGTTTAATAAGTTAATTAAAAAGTCGTGCTAAACACGCTGAATAATGAGTACTCCAATATATTGCTGGAGCTCTACTGAGCACAAAACAGCCATGACATTAGCATCCACGCATTAGCACAAAACAATTGGTTACATTCCTACCTTCATTTTGTCATGGATTTTTCTTTTACAGAACACATTTATTTCTAAGCTGTGTGTTTTATTGTTCTTCAGTACTTCATTGTACTTTGTCCTTTTAGTTTTGAGCATGCATGTTGCAGAAGTGTGTGAACAAATGACTTCAGTGTTTGCTTGTAACAAAGGCATTTATTCCAAGTCTGCAAAATTACAAGTACATGATGTCTGATCAGATGCTTGTCTCAAAATACTTTAAGATCAGATTTTTTGCAAATACTTATTTATTGAAAAACAAACTCCAGAAGTCTGCAGGCTCCCGTGTGACGTCTTCTGTCATTGCATCTGGGCAGAAGTCTGGAGGGTTAAGCTTACTGGGGTCTGTTATCCCGATGATGTTGTTAAAGAAGCTACAAAACACATGGTGATGGAATATTTTTTAATATTTGTAATTATTAATACACAACTTAATGTATTTGTTTATTTGTTTATCACAGAATTGATGTTGTCATTACCTTGTCATGATCCATCCAAACTTGTTGGTGTGTTGCACAGTGGTCACAGGAATGCATCCAAACTCAGTGACTGTCATCATGTACGTTCCTGGAACAACAACAACAAAAAGAAGTTTTATATACAGAACTTTGACAAAGTAGTACTGATTGTTTCTTTGCTGTCTCTCACCTCCTATGTCCCCCGTCCAGGTGTTGACCAGGAGTCCTTGTCCAGGTCCAGAGGAGCTGCCAATCACCACTTGTCCCAGCAGTACTGCATCTTTGGGGATCGCCAAAGGATGGAAGTCAGCCTTCAGAGGCCATTTCTTGCAGGTTTTGTTCCAGTCATTGATCTCATACATTACACCCTGAAAGAGGAACTTGGTTGAGTGAGAATGAACATAATTTCAGAGTCTGTTTTTACAGGTTTGCATCCCCTGGATGGTCTTAAAAATTAGAATAGTGATATTTTTCAATAGACAAAGGCTTTTAAAAAGATAGAATAGTTCTCAAAAAGTACCTGCAAATAAACATATTTCTAAAGCTGAATACCATTTGTCCTTAGGATGTCATGCCCAATATATATATTTTTTCATTTTTGTAGCTTTGCCATCCACAGATTACTGGTATGTGTGGTACAGATATTGTGTCCAACGTAAACATACCTCTCTGTAAATCAGAAGAAGATCATGGATAAACGTCTGGTTGCCCAACTTTCCCAACACCCCCACTCTTATCTTCCGGTCCTGTGCGTCGTACAGAAACGTTCCAATTTCGAACAGCTCTTCATTCTGTGTAGCCTTAAAAAAACAACAACCAAAAAACCCCATAGGGCAAAAGTGTCAGTTTACTCATTGTATTCCTGTTCAGGTATTAACGTTCCAGAATAAACACTCACCACGATGAGGGATCCATTCAGGAGAGGAGGACTTGCTGTATGAGGATGAAGACAAGCATCTTTTTGTTTAATAAAAGTACACACGTTCACAAAGATAACATGCCAAAGTCTGGAAGCCAGCAATGAAATCACCTTTGGAAAGCACAAGGTATTTTTCACAGCTAAATACTTATTACAAAGTATTACTTACTGCATGGTTGAGGCTTGTCAGCCAGGCAGGCGGCCAGTAAACAGACAAATACTGCTGCTAATTGTTTCATATTTGAAGATTCTACTCTCTTCTTCGTCTTCACCTCCTTTTAAAGGCTGTCAGGCTCCAGGAAAATAATTCAGATTCCAGGACTCTTTGAGTCACTGCTTCTGCTGATAAAATGTCAGGAAAAGGTGCAATGGTATCTTAAGATGAGTAAACATGAGGTGCGTTATCAAAGCTTGACAAAACAAATATAGTCATTTATTATATAGTCATTTTAATATAGTTTTAGTTTTTAGTGTAACTAGCTACATACTTTAGTAAAAGTATAGATTACCTTATGTGAAATGAAACTCCAGTAAAAATGGAAGTGTTCAGTTTCACATCAGAACTTCTGCTCAGTCAACTGATTAAAGGTGAAAATACAAATTTCACTTGTTCCTTTTGCGTCTTAAATATGTCTATTAAAAAGATCGTAAGCATGAAACATTGAGTCCTACCAACAAATCTAGACAAATAAATGACTACTTTATTATTCTGAACAATCTGAGTCTTATGCCAATGACAGGGCCATTTAAGTGCGTTTTGTACATTCATGGTCCAGTGTAAATTTGATCCATCAGTGGATGAATTGATCTGAATAGGCATATACGATAGTAGGAGTGTGGCGAGAGTGACCCCTTCAGTATCTGACATCATCATTCAGAAAGTAACTGGTCCGCGCGATGACACGTGACAATTCAAGTGATCGGCGCGTCCTTATTTTTGGAAATGTCCACTCAAACTCCTAGAAAAAAAGGCCCTCTGTTTCAACATTGTGTTAATTGAGAATAATTGAATCATAATTTATTTAACATTTATGTTGATATTTCACAAAATAATACTGTATTGTGAAAAATGTTCCCTTTTAAATGCAGTTAATATTCAGAGATAAATAGCTATCTAAAATATTTGCTTGAAAGAAATAATCAACATCAATAGATACAGTGGTCAGCGTTGCTTTATCACTCCCTCACTCACTCACGGGCAGTGTCATATCAGCACTACGCACAGCCAGAAATAGAAACATTTGTCTATTGTAACAGAGGTCATATGATGTGGAGGTGTGTGTTAACTGCACCTAGTTCTGTCAGGAGTACCTGCATGTCATGGGACAGAAATATTTGTCCATTGTAACGAAGGTCTAATATTTGTTGTGACCAGATGTTTTTGTTTCAGTGAATGTGTTTCAAACTTAAAAGAAAGTTCTGTGTTTGATAGAAAAGCAAACAAGTTTCATTTTTGCAAGAATGAATACTAATGGTAGTATACATTGTAGTGACAAAATATTGATTTATTCCAGGTTTTTGTCTGTTGGCTCATATAGTAAGTAAACAAAAACAACACTTTGGTTTTTGCAATGACATTTTTACTTTACAGCAGTTTACATACCTAATTAAAACCTTTGCCACTGCACTGAGACATGTAGCAAATAATCGATTTGTTTAAATAGAACACTCACCTGTCTACATTAATAGCAGTTATTTGTTTTCACTGCTTGTGTGTTCATCATGTTTGTCTAACGGTTGAATTACTGTTGCTTGTCTGGTACAAGCAACACTGTGCTAATGTAGTTTTTTAATAAAACTGGGATAATCTTAAAACCACTGTTTACTTAAGCAGAAAAGAGACTGAAAAAAACTTTTAATTTCAGTCGTAATTTAGTTTTAATAAGGATTATTTGTTTAGTGACTTCAAAGACAGACACATAATACAAATTGAGAACAAGGTGTACACATCATTTTCAATTTTTTTTCGGTCTGACAACATAAATCTAGACACATAGATGATGGGTAGAAATATACACAACGATTTTCCATGTTGCAAATATATGTATGTGTGGGACGCATAAGCTGCTTTTTCCTCTAATGTCAAAAGTTGAGCTTTATTGACCGAAACTTATATTGACTTTTTCAGCTTTTTAGGCGAAAGAGAATTGTCGGCTGTCCACCGGTGGTAAATGGAGCAGCTGACAAATGGTGTTGCACTCCTGCCCGTGCTGCTTCTCCAGGAAGATACTGAGGCCTTTGGCAGCAAAGTTAGAGGGGCCTTTAGGGGCTTTGGTGGAGTGGATCTGTGGGTCAGTGAGGTAGGTTAGACCCTTGCCATTGGCAGTCACCCAGCCTGTGGGGGAATAAAAGGTAGGTTTGTTAGCATTTGTTTAACAAAAAAAATCCACATCAGTGTGATCTCAGTAACACACACCCTGCAAGTCGACAACAACTTCCTTTTGCCCAGAGAAGAGATAGGTAAAGTGTCCAAAGGCAAGACCGTATTCTGTTGCCTGGAAAGTCAGGTCCTTCTTCCACGTGTTGTTGGTCAGTTTGACAAAGTCTCCGAGCATGTAGGGCTCAACTGTCACACAGCCCACAATCTCATTTTCGTTTAAAATCTATTCCGAGAAACAAGATCATATTCAGATGAATGCATTATCATTGCTTAAAAATGAATGTGTGTTTCTGGTGTTAAAGATGATCAATGTATGTTTAATTCAGGGTATTTAAGCGGTTGTTTATTGTGTTCTAAAAGTTATGATATGTGATATATTATGGAAATATATGGGGTCATGTAACTGAGTGGCTTATTTCCATTTTTTTCTTTTTAACAGCTGATTGTGGAAAAAACAAAAAGCAGAGTAATTATTTTATTTATTTATCAACTCAATGTATTTTAAATGTGTGTCATGACCTGGACTCACCAGCAGGGCTTCCGAGGGAATGAAGAAGATCTGAGCCATTACGTCTTTATCATAGAGGCGCTTGTTAAATTCAGTCACATAGTACTGGGCAGTCATCTGACGTTCAACGTCTTTCAGGTGAAACTGGATCTGCTTTGGCTCCAAGTAATCCTTCCCCACGTAACTGCACAAAATAACGCACAGTCAGACTCTAACACACACATACACAGAATGATGCACACTGTATATTTACTAATTCTACTGTCCATCAACTTGTCGGTGCTCTGATACACAGTCAATACACCAGTTTCGGTGCTCTGATACACAGTCAATACACTAGTTATTTACGCATGCTGTGGGGAAAATTTTATTCACTTAAAATACCATCTCAATGCACGACATGCATTTGGGGAGACTTCAACCTCAGGTCAAACGCTAATTCTGGGCACTAAGTAAGTCTATACGTCTGACACGCTGATTGACGCAATTGTCTAATAAAATACAATGAACTGTATATCTATTGAGTAAATTTGAGGTTAGACTTTTGCATATTTTTGTTATCAACAATGTGAAACAGTTGTTTTGAAGTTGTCAACTGAAGTGTTTGTACCTGCTCAGCCTCTCCTCCTGGTGTAAGAATTGGACCCATATAGCTTTTCTCTGCTTTCCCTCCATCCCCATTGGCTCTCCAATGTAAACGCAGGTCTCCCTGGCTGTCCACAGCTCATTGGCTTTGGAGAACTTTAGATGAAGAGCACCTTAAGGATGTGATGGTTTGTAACCATTAAAGAAAACACATGAGTTTACATTTCAGACCTCAGGCTCTGGGCTCAGTACGGTGACTGCATACTTACTATAGGCAGTTTTGTTTTCCTTGTTGTTTCCTTGTTGTTGAAGTTGAAATTGTGTTTCATTACTTTGCAACCTTTTAAATAGACATTCATTGCAAACACCAGCCAGTAAGGCCCTGTAATCTTTCTGTGACAACAAATATTGCCCACTAGAGGCAGCCTTTCCCACAGGGTCTTGACAGCTGTAGCACAAGGGGTTATTCCTTGCTGCTTGTGAAGTAGAGGCATCACAGACCTCCACAATCTCATATGAACTGTCTGAGGAATTATCAGTGAAGTCACACTGGGCAACGTCTTGGTGGGAAGAAGCTGAGGAGCTGTTGGCAATGTCTATTTGCAGTTTCTCCTTCAACTCCAAGTTGTGCTGCTGGGGCTTCGTTTCAAACACCTCCTCCGATTTGTGTTTATTATACGGTGAATCGCTGCTTTCACAATGTGTTTTTGGGAAAGGGGAGAAGCTGCTTCCTGCTTGACTTGCATAAGGTTTACTATTTGTGGGGGAGTTTTCAAATGATATTTTTTCCCAAGATGACTTGGAACCGAGGCTGTCACCAAGTGAGCTCAAGGATGATCCGAGAGTTAGCCCAGATAAGGAGTGCGGAGATCCTACACTAGCAGCTTCAATCATCCAGCCATGCTCAGTGTCCAGTGTCTCTACCGCGTCTTGTGTCACTTCTGAGTTTTTTGAACCACAACTCACACTGATGAAACTATGCCCATCAGGTGTTTTGGTTTTATCTATGAACTGGGGAAAGCGGGTTGCCCTTGGATCATCGACCTCAGTGGTCAGACAGCTTTGATTCCTATTTGCTCCTTTTATGGCACTACTTCCTGTATAGCCACTGCTGCTGGCCCAGGAAGATCCAGAACTACTCAAAGAGATATTCTGCCATGATGAACCCAGCTCATCTGTGCTTGTGAGAGTAGTGTTTTGCTGAGGCATTTGCTGCGGAGGCATGACCGGTGAATCTGTATCTTTCTGGTGTGGCTCATCTGCTCGGGGTGAATTTGTGGTCACGTGACAAGCCTCGGTGCCACAATCTGTGTTTAGTGCACCAACTGTTGTGTTCAACGCAGTAATGCATGGTCCCTCTCCATTTACTGCATCTTTATTCCCTTTACAGTGCGTAACGCACAGCGATGCGTGATACTTTTGATATCTCTGCATCAACTTGGAGAAACCTGTCAGAGTAAAATTTACTGATGCATCTTTAATGTTTCGGTAGCTGTCGGGAATAAAAGATCCGCTGTCTGTGTTAATAAAAGGCTCCACTTTCAATAGAAACTTGACTTGAGACAGCAACTGCATGATCTTGGCACAGAGGGCGTCCTTGTCTTGATTCTCTGCGCAGCAGTAATCGTAAAAACTGGCCAAAGCACTTTGGCATGCTTGAGTTGCCCGAGCCACAGCCTCTCCAGATGTGCCGAGCCACTTGTGAGTGACAGCGAGGGAATATGCAGCTTTGAGGAAGGTGTGCAGCTCCTGCTTGCTCGCCACTTGCTCGCCCTTTGTTTTAGTGAGCAAACCAATTTCAAATGCCTCTCTGGCCTGTTGGAGAAAAGATTGTCTCTGCGAGTTTGGGCACTCCACTGAAAAACTGTACGATAACAGACAGGTCCCTTGAGTCACCTAAAAGACAGAAATGACAGATATTAAAAATATCTCCCTCTTTCAATGATGAAATAAAGTCCATTCATTTATATCAGTCAAGTCCATACCACGTTGGTCAACACATAGAGGGAGGTGTACTGGCTGTAGACAACTGCCATTTTTGCTGCCTTTGCTGCTGAAAGCAGACGGTGAGTCGCGTTTTCTAGTAAGGACTCCTGCAAATGAAAGCATGTAGTGTATTGGACAAAATACAGTGTTTCATTTAACATTTTCAGAACACAGAAGGTCCTCGTTTTTTTTGACGTTCTTGAACTATGGTGTTTTTTGTGGTTATGACTCCGTCCAAGTTTATTAAGAAAGCCTTGTTTCATTATTCTCACATATGACGTTAAAACAAATTTCGCACACAGAATCTAGTTGGCGAATAGTCGTCACATGGCGCTATTATGCGGAAGACGGCTTTGTTTACATTTCCCAGTTATACACCATACATTTGATTGTGCAACCCATCCCTCTCTCTTTTATTTGTGTTGGTTTTTTTGGGAACTTTTGTTGTTTTTATGTTCTAGATTATGATGTTACCGCTGTGCTAGCCTCGGTGACTGACACAGCTACTTATGTAAACTATGTGAGGTCCGACTTACGGCGTAAACATTTAGTTATATTGCACAGCATAGGAACGGAACTACGATGAGGACACCCTGTAGTAATGTAAAGGTTTCTGTCCCGTATGACGATAAGAAATATTTTACCGCTGAGGTTTCTCTCGTATTAACCTCCAGCAGATAGATAGATTAACTAGAGATTGTTCTCAACTAATCAACAATACATTTTAAGAATCACTACGCCTGTGAGACTTACCAGTTCAATATCTATGTTTGTCCTGAAAGTATGGAAGTCCTCATCGTTCATTGACACCAATATGTTGGCCAGTATTCCGAGAGATGTCCCGATGCCCTATTCAGTGGTAGAGAGGAACAGCTTAGAATTGGCTTCAATCAGTTGTTTAAGTTTACTTCTAATCTCATGTATGTGACACAGAACTATCAACCCCAATCAATGGTCACCTTTTTATCAGGCTGAGGTAGTGAGTAGAAGCCGACCAGCGAGGCCCAGATTAACTTTGCGGCCTCCAGCCACAGGCCTGCAATGGAACATAAACACAACTCAGCAAAATCTAACAAACAAAATTGATATCACTTCTTTTTTCATAAATTAGAGTTAAATGCGTCTTTACCAAGCTTTTGCAGGATCATTCCACGCACTTGGACACTGACAGCCTGTACCAGAGCCCTGTCACTTTCACTTTGGTACAACCAACAACCTGCATATAAAACATAAAGTGTTTTAGAGTATAATATCCATGAGAGGCAGTTAAAAAAAAAAAGAACAAGAACATTACCTGTGGCACCACTGCTATTAATCAGACTGCTTAGTATGTACTCTGCCTTCTGCAGTTTGCCTGCAAGGTAAGAACAAACTAGGCTTAACCAAAGCTTAGGCTAAATGTCCCTGCAGTGAAAATATAAATATAAAAGGTTCAACGGTCTTTTATATTCTAGAAATACTCTCCTATAACTATTGATTTATTGATGCACGATATACAATGTACCACTACAACCGCATGCTTAATGACTGACGTCCAAAACACCATACCAGAGTTGAGGTAGACCCTGGCCTGTCGTATGATCAGCTGTGGAGCCACAGGAGTATTTGGGTGACATCTATGGAGCAGCCTTGTGATCTTTAGTAGACGGCTGGACTCGTCTGTCCAGTAAAGAAAACGGTCCACTAAGAAGACCACAGCTAGGGCTGTGCTTGCTTCCTGGGCCACAATGGAGGTTTTCAAAAGAGCCTGGTGACCCAATAAACTTGTTATGAAAAAATGTATCTTACTTTGGAAAAAAAGGTTTGTTAGGTTTTTACTAATACCAGTAACTGTGGCAGATGCTCGGCAACAAGGTCACTGAGATTGGATTTGTCTGTGGCACTGATTGACAGTTTGTACTGCCACTTCTCAGGCACAAAGGGCCACTTCATGTCGATTGCCTCCTGCAGGAGAGAGGCCAGTTCTGCACACAGTGAGTCTACAAGATATATATGATATTGTCACTAGAATTCCCACTTTTACGGTCTGTATGACTTAAAAAAAACAACAAACACAAAATGGCACCATCTTGTGTCTGACCTCTGCAGCTGCAGTAGTTCCGCTTCTCCGTCTCCGTGGGCTGTGTGGAGAGTTGGCCTGCTGATGTGGCTGCTCTGAGGCACTCCTGAAGTAAGCCCACCACCTCCCGACTGTCCATTGTTGCGGCTGCTGTTGGGAATTCCTCAACCACCTACTTCAGTCTTTCTGACTCCTGTGGAAGGAGCGGACTGTTGAAGGATTGTTTGGTCTTTTTTGTGTTCATGAGAAAAAACAACTTGAAATTAATTTTAATTTAATTGAATTTTTGTTTTACAATGTATTTGCATATTCACCGGTAAATGTTTTCTATACGTCACTAGGTATTAAATGTTCTATAACAAGTATTTAAGGGTAATTTATAATAAACTTAATTTACAAAACCATTTAAAACCCCGTACTAGAACTTGCATGAAGAAAATTAATATCAGATTAATAATATATATAGCTATAATTTTTTTTCCGGGTATCAAGAACTTGGAGAAATATGTATGGTCGGAATTGTTCACAGTTTGTCAGAAAAATGTACAGCTGTGTATAAAAAGCACTGAAAAAGTAAGAACTTTTAAAACTGAATTACATTTTCAGATTACTCCATAGTTTATTCGAATGAATGGCTGTTCTTATAAAATGTTCCAGATAACAAAAAAATACTCTGTAACCCTAATATTTAGTGTTACATACAAACGTATTGTTGCATAATCAACCTATTGAATGTCAAATTTCTTTCACTTTTGATTCGGATGTACATAGAATGTCACGTCAGTTTCCATTCTAATTGTTTCGGATGTACATAGAATGTCACGTCAGGTTCCATTCTAATGTTTACTTTAAACCTTGAACACAAATACGACAAATGTACACGATTGCTAAGGCAAATGTATAAATGTACACTTACACTAACTGTGTTTAACAAAGTCAACATCAACAGCACCGGAAGTTTGTGCTGTTGCATAACTGAGGGAGTTAAAAGAGCAGTTTTCTTTTTACAGAAATAAAACAGCTTATTGACGAATATTGCATTCAATTTTATACTACACGATACACAATATTTGCCTACAGAGTTGAACTCAATGACAATTATAGAACATACCGTGGTATCTTTACACGGTCTCAGTCTTCCTGGAAGGGCAGGACTTTGTTTTGACGCCTTCACGTGCCGTCGGATATTTTGCTTGTACTTTTTGCAAACGGGACAGGGTGAAACATGTACTCTTACAATGTTGAAACTTTTTTTGGTAATGTGTCAGAAATTATATTAATGACCCCCATATTGTTTTATTCTCAGGGGTACAGGCTAATAGGATCTATCTATCCATCTATCTATCTATCTATCTATCTATCTATCTATCTATCTATCTATATCTATCTATCTATCTATCTATCTATCTATCTATCTATCTATCTATATA
>NC_024307.1:32824070-32839269 GCF_000523025.1 Cynoglossus semilaevis
TCTCTCTATCTATCTATCTATCTATCTATCTATCTATCTATATATATATATATATATATCTATATATATATATATATATGTGGGCCGAAAAGTACCAACTAATGAGCCCCATTTGGCCCTCAGGCCAACTTTTTATACGCTCTTAACATTAAGTTAAGACCTAAAATATTGATAAGCCAACCCTTAACGTTTGTCATAGAGACTGCACTGACAGCCATACTGCACCAAAATAAAATTGTAGTCTGTGGCATGGTGTAATGTTTGTCACTGTGTTGTGCTGTGAAGCAGCCCGCACGCGCGCACGTGGACTGACTGTACTGTTGCCGCGAGACAGCCGATAGGAGGGACTGTGGCTCTGCAGTGATGGTGAGCAGCACAGCTGGTGCATCAGCACGGACTGGCACACTGTGCAACTGCTCCGACGCACACGCCTCATCCACAACTTGGCTCCGGGTGCGCCGTGAAATAACCGCATAGCTGCAGCCGCTCGTCGCCGGAGTTCATCACCGACCCTGGCTCAGAATTCAACATTCGCGCGTCTCTGTTGCCGATGAGTTCTGCTGGGTTTGGACCTTCGCTGCCTCTCAACGTCTGCCTTTCAGTGAGGCACGAGAAAGAGTTCTGGCGGTGCTGGTGATGTAAGGCGTGCTCGTGTTCATCCCACTCTCCACAACTGTTCGTTCAGTGTATCTTCTCTGCCCGGAGCATGGGACCCTTCAAACTCTGAAGGTAAGAACTGTGGCTTTTGGTTATATTTACGCATGGCGTCTCACGGAAACGGAACCAGTAGTTTGTCGTTTAACGTTGCCTTGTGCAAAAACATCACTTGTTCAACTGGCGAACCCAGCATGTGTTTGTGTTGCAAGAGTACGCACGGTCACGCGTGGACTTATTACACCATTAACCACAGCAACGTGACTGTCATGTTGAGTCATTGGGGATGTTGCTGATGGAACTCCCAGAGGTTCTGCTCAGACTTGACCAAAGGCTGCCACATATACCACATCTATTTACAGGACCTTGAACTGTCAATATGATAGTGCCTTATATAGGGCTATGAAACGGTCCCTTGGTAATAAGACATTAAGCAACATCCAGCTAGAACGCCTCCTGAATGATGGAGTCAGTTTATCAAGGGTGTAATGAAGTTATTTTCCAGGGTTAGGGTCTTTTTTTCATTCTGGGTCAGAGCTCTGTTGTTGACCAGTGAACACCTGTGAGCTGATGTAAATTGAGGTTAACACTCAAGGCCACCGATGCTAATTTGGACCAGCTCTCTTAACCTCTCACCTTGTTAAAACTGCAGCTGGCTCACTCCTTCAAGGTAACTGTCCTTAAGGACAGCGGGAATTAGAAGGCACCATTAAACTGATTTTTTCTTTTCACCATTCAGCTTCACCCAAGCTTTATTGTGCCACGTTTTGCAGCCGTACAGCAGACAGACTTCACTCGTGAACTTTACCTATCTGGAAATTGGCCAGGTTTTGCAACCAAAGTTGAGCAGTGAGAAAATCATTACAGTTATCACTTTACAGTTTAGTTTGGTTAGACCTGTTCCTGATTAGTTGCTCATGCTGGAACAGCCTGACTGTGTTTGCACATATGCACCTGGTGCACTTGGTTGAACACGAGTGCTGCAAAGAAAACATGGCTTCTGTGATCTAAAGCCAACAAGTCAATTAATGTTTGAAGTGAATGTCAGAGCACCAAATTAGATTTCAAGCTTTGAAAAGAAGGGCTGGTAAAAAAAAAGAGATTTTTAAAAAAAAAACAACAACAAGCCTCTGTACCTCTATTCCTTTTTCTGCTGCACTGCAATTACTTCAGGCCTCTGGAGTGGCCACCCTTGATATTTAAGAATTGCCTTCAGTCGCCTCCTCCACTTCAACCTGCAGCAGTGTTGCACTTATCAGGAAAGTCAGCCATAATTGGATCCTTTGTGAAGGGGCTGCTGGTTTATGCTAAAGGACCAACAGCAACGAATGTAGAAGCAGGAGGAGGAGGAGGCTGAAGGGAAGGGATAATAAACCATAGCTTAACAGACGAGTACAGAGGACGAAAACAAAAATTGATCCACAGAGAGAGGAAAATCAACCAGGAAGAAGGTAATTACAGGGAGCAGATGAGAACAGCATTTCCGACACATGCTGGATGTTTGCCATGATTGGGGTTGTATGGTCCAGTTTAGTGCCTCTGCTCCTGCTGGCCTTCACTACCTCATTTGTCTGTTGCTTAATCCCACCGTTTCATTCTTAGCTCCAAATAGCCTATATATATTTTTTTTAACTCTTCATCTGCTGGAATACTTTCTCAGCAAGTGTCAGAATTCTGCTTTTAGGCACATGAGTGAGTGATAACATTCAAAATGTTGTCAAAATAAACAAACAAACAAAAAAACCCTACTCCAAGTGCTGAAGTTTTATACAAAGCCACCATTCGTGTTAATTTTACTCACACGTTCCCAAATAGTAATAACTATTACACTAGGGAAATAAGAGAATTCAATTGTAGGAATCAATGAGAGAGAGAGAGAGAGAGAGAGATGCAAAAGCACAGAAAGACAGGGCAGAGTGAAAGGATCAGGACATGAGAAAGTGTTGCATCGGAGGAGCTATAAATCAAGGCACTGCAGGAATTAGATCAGTCGCAGCGTAACGCAATAGTGGTTGAGCCTGGGAGGCTGGTGTATTGTAACTCACAGGTGGTGCTGTGTGTTAGGTAGTGATTAGTACTGGCAGTAAATTAGACGTAATGGTGACTTCATGATGGCGGTGCCGTTTGAGATGGGCGATCGCCCGGTGTGACTAGTGTAAATGGGAGTTTGAGTGGAATGCGCTGTGTTGTCCTGCATCTGTAACAAAAGCCGTTAGCTCTTGTCTGTGCTCGTTTCATACGCCTGCCACGGAGATGAGTCAAATTACTCACTCAGTTAGCACGAAACATTTCGGAGAGGTAGCGATGATTCAGATAAATCACCAGTTTGAAATATTTAACTCATTCCCGAGTGAAAATGACTGCAATCAA
Source organism: Cynoglossus semilaevis (assembly GCF_000523025.1). Classification (NCBI taxonomy): domain Eukaryota; kingdom Metazoa; phylum Chordata; class Actinopteri; order Pleuronectiformes; family Cynoglossidae; genus Cynoglossus; species Cynoglossus semilaevis. Next base: position 32,827,095 of record NC_024307.1, read on the forward strand.
CAATGTGCAACACTCTAGCCACCAACAGCCTGGCTAATGAATGTTGTGTGATGACGACAGGAAGTCGTGTGATTTGTAATCTCTACAGGGATGTAAAGTGTCTTCATGAGGAAATTTGAACAAACAAAAAAAAACTATCCATAGTTGACATTCCCCAAATACCCCAAAGAAGTTATGAGGAGGCCGGACTGGGTGAATCCAAAGAAGTTATGAGGAGGCCGGACTGCAAAAGTCCTCACACACACACAAAAAAAAAAGTACTGTGGAAGAATGTGACAGATGCATAAACCCACAGCTCTTGGTGGCATCTGTGACAGCCAGAAGGAAGTAAGGCTGATGAACGTAGTGCAAAAAACAAATTTGTCTCCAGATGTACAGTGCGTCCTGCCGCTTATTACTTGGCAAACTACTGTTTCAGCAGTAAAACTGGGCCTCCAGGCAAATAAGGGAGCCTCTTCATTTTAGACTTTGCACAAAATGTAAATGGTCACTGTAGATTATTTATTGTCTTTTAGTTATATTTGGCTACATTTAAATCTAAATTAAACTCTATATTTCAAGTCGTAAAATGTAATTCACCGTTCACATTTAAAAAAACATAAAAACCTAGGTATTGTAAATGGGTAGTTGTGTTTTGGGTGGAGAGAAACTTTGTCTAAGTGATAGTCAACATGTAGCTCCTCCTGCCTCCCCCACAGGGCGATAGGGGTTGCTGCAAAGGCTACGAAGGCTCGAGGAATGCTTCGTCAGCGTTAAGTGGTTTCAAGTAGCTGTTATCTGGGGGATGTAAACATCCTTGACTGCACCCTTGTTTAATACGTCAACCACAAATGATATTTTGAAGTTTTGACTGCAGTGAAGATACTTTTCTTGTGGTCATCATTTTTGCCCAGAAATACTTAGAAAAAGGAACAACACCCGCAAAGGGCAGCATGGCTGCGACACTTTTAACTGCCCCGTTAAAAATGAGTGAATTATATCTTGTTGAATTTTTTAACAGCCAGACATTTAGCCTTTAAGAAAAATGCTGGGTGATTTATATGGCCGTCATTTTGACAGCTCACCGTAGGCAAAGCACAGGTGTGAATAATCAAATTAATGATGGCCAGGTTCCATTTAGCTTCCTCAGTCCCACTGTGACACTGTCCTGACAGGGAGGAACTGAACACGGCTGTGCTTACTATGAGCACTAACACCTATGCTTTTACTGCTCAAATGTGTCAAAATGTCTGCTGTGGAATAAAAAAAATCCTAAGGGAAAAAAAAAAAAAATATATATATATATAAAAAGCTTCCAGCAGCCAATTAACCAGGCTTCACGTGAAAACAGGAAACAGCTTTGCCAGGAGATCAGCTGGGGTTCCATCAAGACCGTTTCCAGTGTGTGTGGAATTGTTTTAAGCACAATTTGACCTCACCACTGCTGCGGCCTATTATATCTAGCTCCGAATACAGGGATGAAAACTTTAATTGAAGAACAATTTCTGTTTATTAAGTTTTGCTCATATTTTGAAAGGAGCAATAAAAAGTATCATCAGAGTGAAGCTAGCATGTAACTGCTGATATTATTTATACAACCTCCCTTTTTCAGTACATACCCACATTTGTGTCGGTGTACGTTATAATCTAGTTTCAAATATGTATACACATGGCCCGGAAGGTGTTCAAGTTGCATGAACAAACAGTACTGAAGGTGTAGTATTTATTAAGCACTCATTCATAGTTTTTATTATACTCCATTCATTATTAAATAGCTTTGATTAAACTATTTCTAGTGTGTTTCTCAATTAAACCTTGACGTTTCCAGTTTAAACGTTTCCAGTTCAGAAGAATTCTGCAATCCAGCCAATTAAAAAAATGGTTAAATATACAGTCATTTCTGGACTATAAGCTGCTACTTTTTCCACACACTTTGAAGCCAGCAGCTTAAACAATGATGCGGCTAATTTTTGGATTTTTACAGGCTAACAAAGTTCATACCGCTAGCGATCAACGACTTTTCTGGTAGGCTACTGTGTGTTATACTAGTAGCGTATGTCTGTCTGTGAATGGCTGTATGTGTGGGGTCGGCAAGAGCGGACGTTAAAAAGAAGTCGAGAGCAGTTTGAACCCTGTCATGTTGAAGAGTGAGTTGGTTATACATGAGCTGTCAACTCTGTTGTGGTCGTTGTGGCTGATAATAAACTTCCCTGTTCCTGTTTACCTCTGCACAAAGTGAACGGAGTTAGCCCCAGAACTAATGTTAGCTTCAATAATCCGGAAATTACGGTAATTATAAACACATTTTTCAATAAACCAGTTTAACTTTTGAATCCAGCTGGGCAGTTTTAGGTGTGAAAAAGTAAGACTGGCCACAATTTTGTTGGATTTCTATTAAAACATGATTAAACATACTTGCATTCAGTGTTACATTAAAGCCATTCCACATAGTTCTGCCTAAGCCAATCAACTTTACACGACTTTCTGTTTAGCTTTGTGAGTGTTTGACACTCGTGTTGCTGGGGGACATATTACAGCTGCTCACTGGAGGAAATTCATTTTCTGTCCGGGCTGATGAGGCGAGAGAAGCATAACAGGCACATTTGTCTGACTGCATGCTGTAGATTGTTTCCACCTGGACTCTTGTGTTTCGAGACATACTTGTAGGCATCTCTGAGAGCCACTGTTATTATAATAAGTAATATATATAATATAAGAAGTTTTACTTCTTCCCAGTTCTTTTTGAATATGCATTCTATGTTTGTCAATACTATGTATGTATTCCTTTTTTTCTTTCATTTTCATATTCCATATAAACTTAAATCAATCAATAATATATACAATATAATGATTGGAAACATCATTCAAGAAAAAAAAGTCATGACTACTTTTTAAGGTTATGACTACTTTTCTAAAAGTGCATTTTACAAATGACAATACGCCTCTTTTTTTTCTGAAACCAACATAATACTGCAGAGTACTTCTCAGGCTACGAAACTGTTTCATCATAAAATACCCTCCCCTCCGTTAACACTCTGTAACAACAGGAAGTAAGATTCCTGACTTCAGTATTACAAGAAAAGAAAAAAAAACAACAAAAAATGAACTATGACCCATTCATGTAGAGAATTAACTGTTTATACTGTTGGTAAAAATCACGAGGATATTCTCTTTAAGAGCCAAACCCTAACCTGTTATGGCCAAAGATGACGAATCAGGTTTGAACTCCTAATCTCTTATTTGACCTACAGCTTGTTGTGTGTCTGTGTGTGTGTGTGTGTGTGAGAGAGAGAAAAACAACAAAAGGGGGAAATTCTTTTATGTAGCAAAATAAAAATCAGTTAAAATTTGAAAAAAAAGAAGGAAATATGCTACTTAATTTTCGGAGAATTGCCTCTCTCTGTGGGATCCTATTAATAACAAGACTACAGTCGCCTCATTTCTCTCTCTCTCTTTTGCTCTGTCACACATACACACCCTCGCTTCCGGTATTTGTTATGCTACAAACTTTCACATCTGGTAAAAGGACAGACGTTGGAGCAGGAAGCCTGAAAACAAAGCAGTAAAAACATTGCGACACAATGATACATTGTTGTGTATGGTAGGCGGGGGGTCGGGGGTGAGTGGGGTGGGCAGATATTCCGGCAGCACATGGAATCTTCAGTAATGCCAGTTTATGTTTCACACATGTCCTATTTGAAGTCAGACAGTTGAGATGTGAGCCGAGTCTGCCAGATGTGGAACGAGTCCGAAGTTTCGAGCTTCCTTCTCACTTTGAAGAACGCGATAAAACGTTGAACTCTGGCAGCTGACACACACCGTGATATATCTGAATGTTCTTCTCCCTCACTTCCTCCTGTTATTTGGATTATGAAAATGCTGCCGCTGCTTAGTTTGCATAGGGAGTATTTGTGTTTTGAGACAGATCCATGTTGTGTTTCTGACCCTTTTTTTTGTCATCAGTATCTCCCCTGACCTCTGCCCTCTTTGTTTTTTTTTCTTTTTACCATTAACTACGCTAAAGTGAATTTTTTCTTCACCCTCTGTCTGCCTTATCATGTCTTCTCCTCGTGCTCCTCCTCCCTGTCCTCCCTCCACTGGCCACTTATCCCCTCCCTGAGGAGCCACTGCAGCTGCTAATCTCAGTTTGCAGCCTTTGCCCCCCCACTGATGTGGCATTTTACATGTCCAGGGAAAAGGAAATGTTTCCCTTCCTGTCTCAGTACCCATGTCTTCTGTAAATAGAGCCTGCCACCAGCCTCCCCGCAGGCCCCGCTGGAGTACTATATCTGTCCCATCATGGAGCACCCATGCTACAACTTCCTGAGACAAACGGGTGGCGGAGGAGATGGGAGAAGGTGGGGGTGGTGGCTGTGAGAAACAGATAAGTGTGGTGTATGGGCTCCTTTGGAAAGAAATTGGAAAGAAAGACCGAATGGTGTCCGCATACTGTCGGTGGGCGGTACCGCGGCTTCACAGGGACAGAGGAAAAAAAAAAACTTAAACTCAGTTCCTGATGCTTACTCAATATAAAATTCAAGAGAGTCACGATTCAAGTTTTTTTCTTTTTTGTGGTTGGGATTGCGTGTTAAGCACTTACTACATCAGTGAAATGTAATCCTGAGTGGTTCCTTACACCGTGCATATCCAAGATATTCAACACAACTAAGCAAGTTTTAAGCAAGTGCAACATCTATCACGCTTTTTCCTCCTTGAACTACATTTTGGATTTAGTTCAAGGAGGAATTGATTGATTGATTGTCAGTGTGAATGTCAAAATGCTGTCAGTCTGTTGCACATTTTGTTAATAGCTAAAAAAAAAAAGAGTTCCGGCAGCGGACGGTCGGAGACTCACAGAAACATAGTCTTTGACAGGAAGTGGAAGGAAGACGGGTGTGAGCAATTTTTATAAACAGAAACACCAGCATTGTTCCCGCAGCACAATAATTCTAAATTCTCAAGTATTCTTTTCTTTACAGAAATACTATATAGACAATAGTTTAGAAGAAAACTAAACCAATCATGTTTTTACTGTGTTCTTCATTTCCTTCAGTAGTACTGGAGACTGAAGTGAAATCCAGGATCCCGCAGATCTAGAAATGTACCAAACTTTATTTTTAATCTACCTTAATGGATACAAAAAGGGTCATCATAATGTCTTATGTGTCATCACATTGGGGTCTCAAACTCATTTCCACTGGGGGGCGACATCAGCAAAACTTAAAGTTCCCCTTGAAGGGCCGGTTGTAACTGTAAGACTGAAGAGATGTAAATACTCTGTAGTTGATTGTTTTTTATTAATTTCGGAAACCGTGGAAGAGGTGCCCCAAGAAATGGTACCACCCTCTGAAGAGACGTAAACTCAATCATTGGCTGCGCATTAAGAGTCATCATCACCTTCCTCATCATCATTTTACTGCACATAAATATGGTGTCACTACTTAGCGGAAATTCAGTTCTCACGGCAGACTATCTACCGCGATAAACGAGGGGCCGCTGTATATTAATTAAAGAAACTAAGCATCATGGACCATATTTGGCCCACAGGCCTTGAGTTTGATACTTATGACCTATAAAGTTCTCGTGGTGGACTAGAACTCTTTGTCCCAGACCACTTTTTTGGAATTCTTTTTGTTAATTTTTACGTTTAGTTAGTCATTGATTGCACATTTGAACAGAAATACTGTGCTTTGTCTCATGGTGGCGCTAAATCATCTCCACAACTTTCCGAATATCCTCTTAAAGTAATAATTGTTCAATTTTCAGTCCATTCTGGTTTTAAAGGAGTATGAATTACAGTCTCTCTTCACGGCTGTTGAAATGATCTGCGTGTGCGAATGCGGGGATTTGATCGGGTGATTAGCATCGCACGAGAAGAGGGCCGATAGATTTTTGCCCTAAAAGCAGTAGAAGCTGCTCCAAACAGACCTCAGGTCCAGGTCAGGAGAGGAAAAGTCCCAGTCTGTATCTGGACCCCAGCCCACCCATTAATGGCCTTACTTTATGTAATGTTTGTTTTACTCTCCTCCAGCGTGGCACAGACCTTTCCCCGGGGCGGTCGTTAGACTGATCTAAAAATGTCAGTCGTTACCTTGGTCAGCTCAGATTGATGACATGATAAACTCACCCATGTTGCTCACCCCTGGGGGTGTGACAGGGCACAGGTGAATGAACATTTCACCTCATTTGTGAAAGGGGGTGAGGGCATTATTGACGAATTTCCAAATGCTGCCCGTTAGCTACACAGAGTGAGTTAATGCAACCTACACGTTTGGCTCATGACCATTAGCTATAAAAACATCAATCACATTTACCCAAATGCCAGGAGGCCAAGCATTTCACAAAATCAATGACTGTGCAGAGACGTTTGCTCAAGTGTAGGGTATTTACCAGTATGGAAATGAGGCCATTATGGAAACGCCAATAAGAGGATGGATTTCATGATCTGTGTGTTAGTCAATATCCTCCGATCAGTCTGTGCTAGTGTCGATTTTAAGACATTAAAGGTGATGGAAATTTGTTTAATTAGGCAGTTTGCCCATGAATTGGTGAAGAGGAGGCGTATTAAGCATCGCATAGTGAGAGCGCCCACATGGTGATTAATGGTGTTTTCACTAATGTATTTTTAAAATGTAGTTAATGTTTGAGATCATTTATTGCCAATAGGTCTGAAATAAGAAAATGCGCCTCAAATACTCAGTTCAAAGCCATTCTCATCATTACAGCCTAAAACAGAAACGTTTTAATTGAGCAAATATTTGCTTTGAGACAAGAGTAAAGATTTGAGATACAAGCACGTTTACCAGCACCAAAGCTAGGTGGCAGAGCACTCGGAGCAGCCCACGCCACCTCACTCGTTCACTTCACGTGTGCACTGACTTACATACGCATCTCCCACGGGTCTTCTGTATTGTGTTTGCGTTATCTATGTAATTTCATTGAAAAGAAACACCCTGATAAATTGTCTACTGGTCTTGCCTCGGCACTTTCTGACGGCACGTGCCTTACTCATTTCCGTAACATTTTGAAAAATCAAACAAATCTCCCTCGGTAGGTATTTTGTTAAAAGGCCTGCACCAAGCGAAAATGAGCGTATTCAGGAGAAAAAAGCTAAGAAAGGGAAGAAAAGTAAAGAATATAAATCAAAAAAAGACAAAAAAAGGAAAGATTAAGATTATGTAAGTTACATTGTGTACGTGTAAGGTACAGTGCGAAATCATGTGTCTACGTACAGGCCAACTCTCTTATAATAAGGGCCGGAACAGATTAATTTTTTTTCTATTATTCTTATGGGAAAAAAGTATTTGACATACGAGCACCTTGAGTTACGAGGTCAGTCCTGGAACGGATTATACTTGTTTCTCAAGGGATTACTGTATATATATATATTATATCACATTTTAAAATGACTGAAATAAGAATGCATGATACTGAAACTTTATTCAAATACTGTGTAACGACATTTTACCACAACCAGCTGCCAGTCAGCCAGTGTTGTTTGTTTTCTTACTCCGATTCCGTGTCAGCAGTTTGAAGGTATTTTAACACCAGGGACCGTTTGGGGAGCGAGGCTGCATTATCAGTACTGTAACAATACAAGTAATTCAGCTGTGTTTCTTTCAGTTGGTATTAAAGCTCTGCTCACTTTCTGATCAGTTGTATTCATAAGCTATGCAGAAAGTCACATTTATTTCATGTTTGTATGTTGAGTCCAATTTTTTCTCTCTAAATTTACATTTATCTGACTCTTCATTATAGAACAAGTAGTTTGCAACAGGGATTGAAACTGCCGTCAACTTTAGAGAAGAAAATAAATCAGGCAGTAAGTCATTTCCTGCTCTATGTCCTGTCCTGTGGTTAGGGTTTGAGCTCAAACACTGCAGGTCACCATATAATCCCCAGAGCTGTGCCACCTATGTTACACTGCCTTCCGGTTCATTGCAAATGTGTTGAAATACTTCTTAATTCGTGTCCAACGTTTTGCCTCTTTTTTGACTCTTTAAGGGTATTTTATTAAAAGTTCAATTTTGTCAGTCGACTGTTTTTGTCCTTTTCGCTGGCATATTAATATAAAGAAAAGGGAACAGCAGAGAACCAGTGTTCTTCTTAGTCTGGCCAAAGGTGACATTTTCATTGCCCACTAAACCAGCACCACACTGCATTTTTTTTTTATGTGCAAGGCCAGGATTGACCAGACACCTGTCAACTTCCTTTTATCCCTGCTGCGCCCCATCCACCCCCTAATCTGCCTGATCGATGGCACTGGACTGTCGTCACCAGGCAACCGAGGATGACACCAAAGCTCTCGCAGTGAGCCCCACCTGGTAATCAATCTTACAGCTTCACAGATACAGAGATGCTGTTTGAATCGGCCTGTTGGTAAATATTAAAGTTGCAGTTTAACTTGAAAGCAGGCAAAGATACGTTGAGGAAATCCTTTGACGGACGCAATTGTCCTCAGGGTCGTGACAAAGAGCTCCCGTCAGAGGGATGATAAATGGCCCATTTGTCTGGATGGCACCGAATGCACTTTGAAGCATCTGCCTCTGCACAGGTGGTACAGACGGAAACCCGGCTTTTCACTTTGAGTAACAGCCAGAGAGCGATGAAAACTGTTCGTCCTCACATTAGGGTGGGGTGGTTGGTTTCATATCCTCATTTGTCTCCGATGGGCAGACTGTTCTGACCTGAACTGTAAAGATGAACCGAAAAACAAAATCAGTTCTAGCTCTGACTGAAGTTACACCCATCAATGCTGAGAAGTTGCACTGTTAAAACAATGCTGAGCAAGGTGTCGCAGGTCTTTGTGATTTATTTCTTGGAATTGTATGTGTGTGTGTGTGTGTGTATTCTAGTGTGTATTTAGGTGTGTGTGTAGTTGAGGAAACGTGTGAAGCCTGTAATTGAGTGTGTCCGCCCACCACGTTGCAGCGAAGACAGCTCAGTGGTGGTCTTCGTTGTGTCAGGCACAATAGATACATACTCGTCACAGCCTTCCAACACTGTAAGAGACAATACGCAGCAGCAGCAGCAGCAGCAGTAATGGTTATTGTGTTCTTGTGGATTTTTTGGCCTAACTTTGCCAAGCATAACCTCAGTGTTGACTCATTACCAGTGACTAAAAATATCCAGTGGCTAACTTTAAATTCCCTAACAACCCATTGTAATGGAACCTTAGCGAGAGGACTAAAGCTGTGGTTACTATGGTTGCCTTTTACAGGTCAAAATTTTTCACCTTCTGACCACATGACCTAAAATTACGATTTTACCGAAAAATTCCCCAAATTGTTTTTTTCAAAAACATTTCTCAAATATTTTCACCTCTTTTTTTTTATTTATTTTTTTATAAATACAGTACCTTAATAATAGTTCATGAGAACCTTGCCTGCAATAGAGTGCAGCATGAGTCCTTTTTTGGTTGTTCTGTTTTATCGCGCCTTACACTATAAGCTGCACAAGAAGGATAATGCACTGTGGTTTCCTGATTTGTAGTTGTGGCTTTGTATGTTGTATTCTGTTGTCAGTTTTAGTGCTGTTTGAATGTATAAGGAAAGATTTAGCAGCAGATGAGGAAGTTGACACGGTGTTAGCGGTGCAAGTGAATGATGTTTAAAGACTGTGGTTATTGTTGTGGGGTTGTTAGCGGAGAGCTAGAAGGAAAGTTTCTCATTGTGCTATGATAGGTTCAGTTATATTAAAACAGGGGTCACCAACGTGGTGCCCGGGGGGCTCCTGGTAGCCTAAGGTGCCCACGGGGTATGTTCTAAAAATAAAACTAGTCAACAAGAGGCTCAAAAAATGTACTGTTACTGTGCTTTTTGAATCAGTTACACTTGCAATGATATTCGGATGGGTCAATGACGATGGTAAGAAGAGTCTGAGTGTCTGAGAACTGGTTAATATTACATTGTTCAGGAAGTCTGTATCAAACAAGTATCTCTCTGTATTACTAAGTACCCTTGAAGTAGCTCTCAGTTTCAAAAAGGTTGGTGAGCCCTGTATTAAAATGTTCAAATGTTTTCAAAATAAAAGCCTGGTAACAGATGGGATTGTAAATTAGTGTAGACTTCTGATATTTTAAAGAATTGATGATGTACTTTATGGGAAAGTAAGAATAACAGTTAGGCTTTTTTTTAACCATAGTAAATTCAAGAATCTGATTTAACTACTTCCTAAAATTGACAGGATCATCTATTTCTTTATGCATTAAACTCCATTACAGAGAGCTTAAATATGGTTTCATAGGTTAATATACAGTATTTCATTTACAGGAGAAATGGGGAAAATTGGAAAAATGCCATTAACCTGTAAATTTATGTAACAGTGATATAATAATCTGAACATCTACATCAGAAATGCCCAATAAGTAGATTGGGATCTACCATTAGATCACAAAGGGAGTGCTGGTAGGTCATGGGCAACCAAAACAAAAAATCACATGTATAAATATAAACATAATTCTATTAGTAAACTGTGTCAAACTCAGGCCCTGGGGCCAAATTCTGGCCCACAATGTTATTATGTTTGGCCCATGAGATCATATCAAATGTGTACTAGCGTTGGCCAGTATATAGGAGCTATATACTGCCGGGATTTGTAGTATTAGCGATGTATGCACACATATTATAGCACATAAATTTTTGGTTGTTATTTTGGCCTGTAAAAACAAGATTTAACATAAAAAGGAACTTGAAACACTACAGGCTTATTTTTTTTTCAATATATACAGTATTAGTAAATAATATATTTTATTATTTTCAATGTGGGTAACTTTAATTTGATCATTTAAATAAAATCTCCCAAGCCAAAAAGTGTCGGTACTCTTGGTCTACATGCTGAATATATATGTAATACAGAAGTGAAAATTAGGTATAGTTTCACAGTGTCAAAGTGATGGAGACTTCTCAAAAACGGTTGAAGTCCAAAAAACCCCCACAGAAAACCTTCAACATTTGTTCCTTTAAAAATAAGGATCTATCAAAAACCTGTTTATGAATGAATCTAATGTTCGCTGTTATACTTTAACTTATTTATATACTTTAACTTATTATACTTAGATAAAAGTATATGATGGAAATAATAAGGCATTATGTGAGTGATAGTCAAATAATGTCACTGTCTTTGACATCATTTCTCCTTCTTTTAATATTCTGTGCTGGATCTTTTTTTTTTTTTTTAATTCCCACTTGTTTCTCAGTCAAATCAGATCCAGGGAAAGGAGGGAAAAGACAGAACGCAGTGGAACAATGGAGTCTGTATCTGCAGAGCAGTCGGCCACGGTGGATGAGCTGGTGGAGGCGTGCATCCAAGCCTTCGGTGAGTTATCTCCAAACTGTCCCCATCTTAAATAATTAGTCTGTGTAACGATGGAAAGTTATTTGATTTCACACCACATTTTTTCGTTTTTTGTTTTTTACTGCAGATGAGAAAGGATTCCTGAAAGACACTTCCCTGGTCCGTATGTTCCTCATGATGCACCCGTGGTACATCCCGTCTACAGATCTGGCGAAGAAGCTGGTGCTGAAGTATCCTTTACCTTCACAACGTGCAAGCCATTCTTTTTTTTACATTTTGTTCTTATACAGCCGTTCAGTCAAACAGGGATTGGAAGCTCAACAGTGAGCCTCTGTTTCAGGCTGACATTTAGCTTAAATCAAGAAGGAAATGTATAGAATGTTTCCACCTTGACTGATGGATCAGATCACAGGAGGACAGCTGCACTGCTGAGCAACGGACCAGAATATGCCACCTTGTGAAGTAATGGACTCTTCTATGTCTTAACCCCCTCTTAGAAAAATTGCACATCTGCAGTATTTGTCATCCGTAGTTATAGTACAGTGGAACCTTGAGATACGAGTGTACCGACATACGAGTATTCCGAGATATGACCAAGCCTCACTTGTTCACTTAATGTGTTTGTCGACTTCCGTACGCATCTCCCGCGAGTCTTCCGTATTGTGTTTATGACCTATAAAAATAAAGCATGAAATTGTTGATAAATATAAGCGTGGAAAGAACACAAATTGAAAAAATAAAAAAAAATAAAACAGAAAAGTAAAAAGAAATACATAAGTTAATTCTAAGTTTATGTTAGTTACATAGTGTACGTGTAAGGTACGGTACTGAATCATGTGTCTGCGTACAGGGCCAACTCTCTTCTCTTCCTCCCTCCCTCCTCCTCCTCCTCCTCCCCACA
>NC_024307.1:32839489-32889327 GCF_000523025.1 Cynoglossus semilaevis
AAACATGATTCGAGCTACGAGCACCTCGATTTATGAGCTCTGGAAAGGATTTATTCCAAGCTTCCACTGTATTTCCAGATGAAATCTCATGAAGTACTTTTTGAGTGACAGTGAGGAGGATCTCACTGGGACTCCAACACTCTCTTCCTGCCTCTCTCTCTCTGAAACCCTTTGTTCTCCCTCACAGGTACTGGATCTCCGAGTTTCCAGCAGAGTTCACTCTGAACCCAGAGCTGGCGGACCAGATCAAAGACTACAAAGACCTCTTGACCACCGAGGGCAACGAGAGCCAGAGTCAGCTCATTGACCTCGACAGTGTGTGAGTGGAGAGGCTGCTGAAAGCTGATCTCTGTCACCGGTGTTAACGAAGCGTTTCTGTGTGTGGATGTTGACGTCAGCGTGGTCTTTTTTTTTTTTTTAATAGCCTGATCTCAGCCTGAGTTGTGCAGGGTCAGCGTTTACTCTTCTTCCAATAAAAGCCTTGTCTGCGTGACCTCCCTAGCGCTCTGTTAGAACAAACTTTGCCTGACAATTGTTGAATATTTTTCATTTTTGTTGCCTTTTATAGGAGCGTTTACTCTCAAAGAGTTTCAAATCTACTTTAGTTTCAGTCCTAAAGTGAGTAGTATCTGTAAAAAGCACATAAAATTTGATCAAAATCTATTCCAGGGGTTAAATGTTTACTTTACCAAATACAACATGCGCCATTGCAAGAAAGTCCAGGGACCGTCTGACTATTTCCCCACAAAAACCCTTTAAAAACAGTGTGAGTTTTTTCCGCAGGCCGTCATATAAATGGAAGCGGCAGGTGACTCAGCGTGTCCCGTCCATGTCCAAAAAGAGGAAGATGTCCCTCCTCTTCGACCACCTCGACTCATGTGAACTGGCGGAGCACCTGACCTACCTGGAATACAAATCCTTCTGCAAAATCCTGGTCAGTTTGGCCACAGTATAAAAGCTGTGACTAACATTTTTGTAGCCTTTCCTTTTAATTTTATTTTATGTGCTCTGAGTAGTTGCTAAGCAGTCTAAGTTGTTGCCATTTAGTGGCAGTAATTATATTTCTTTTTTATACCAAGGCCGGGTCGGCTAGTATCAGCCGTTACTGCGGATCAGTAATACCGCACCATTGGGCTTTTTTTGGATAATTTATTCAAATGTGATGGTGGTCGGGGACAAGATGTGGGCTGTGATCGCCACGGTGTTCTTATAAATACTTTTAGCCATGGCCAATAATATTAGCCATATTAGTCATTTTAATCATACTGAAAATTGTAATGGATTTTAAGGCAGAATGTATAGTATGCCGTAGTTCTATACAGTACATCTAGTTATTGTCTGTACTGCAGTGGTGTACCACTGTAAAGCCCTCCCTGCTGACCTTCACAGTAGGAACAGAATGATGATGTATTTCAATACATTTATCATAAATGTTTATCAAGTAATACAGAGTACTCCGTTCTCATCATTCACTCTTGTTCTCAGCTTATCTCTAGGTTGCGCTGCTTCCAGTTGCGTTTTATTTTAGCCAATCATATTTCAGCCTCATGTGTCGTGTTGAAGGAAATCTGCCCAAAGGCCTTCAGAATCAGTGGTGCAGGCGCTGGGAGCCTAAAATGAATGGCACTTCCTTCTAGCTCGCTAATAGTTATGTTAGTGGTTTGAGTGATTTGATTGGATGGTCAAAGAACACACAGCACAACTGCATCCAGCGACTTGTGCGTTAAAATTTAGTTTCCTCTGCGTCAGCTGCTTCTGTAGAGCAGACCTTCTTACGTTTTCGAACTTAGGCCATAAATACATGAGGACAGACTGGACTTTCATCGTTAGACTGGACGGAGATAGAAAGAGTGATGTTGTTAGAACTAAAGCACTAAAGCACTTTGTTTTGATGCAAATATATGTACTGACTTAGAGAATAAAATTAATTGAGGATCATTTAGCTTGAATTTCCATTTAGTTTTAGGGTAAGGGTCATTTCTGTTAAACATTGAACTCAAACCCACACTCAGACGGCCATTCTCTGACCAACAACCTGAGCTGCTCATTACTTCGACACATGAGCCGTCACAGCAATGAAAAGTTGTTTAAAGAGCTTTGTAGACAACTTTTCCCAACCTTTGGAACAGTTGTTTATTTCCTATTTATGACAGTCTGACATCGCTAAGCTAAGCTAACAATCAGCTGCAGCCTAGATCATGTTGCCAGTCAGGTTTTATTGAGTCAGTCACCGTTTGACTGTGATTTTTCGGTGATTAATCTGCTTTGATGAAACTGATGCTGTTAATTTGAAACGACTGACGTTTAAAGAGTAATGTTGCTCAATTCTTTTTTTCCCCTCTTCTTTCTCTTAGTTTCAGGACTATCACAGCTTTGTGATGCATGGCTGCACGGTGGATAACCCCATACTGGAGCGTTTCATCACGCTCTTCAACAGCGTCTCCCAGTGGATTCAGCTGATGGTGCTCAGCAAGCCCACCGCTCCGCAGAGGGCCGCCGTCATCTCCCACTTCATTAGAGTGGCAGAGGTGTGTGTGCCGGGCCCACTGCAGATGTTTCCTGTGATGGCTTTTCAGACAGATGGTTGTCATGTGCCCTGGTGGCAAAGACTGACAGGAGACGATTGCCTGGAACCAGAGAGAAACAGGAGAGGAAAGGAGTTAAATGGCAAATTGCATATTAAAAAATATGAGGAGCCACACAGGAGAGTCACAGTGTGCACATCGCAGAAGGAAGGAAGACGTCGGTACTCACATTTAGATGTTGGATTTAATTTAAAAAGGCTTTGGGGGTATTAATGTGCTCGGATGCAAACCGTCAAGTCTGCATTCAGTCTGAATCTTTAATAACAATCGAGGCAAACACTGCTTTGGGTGGCTTTTTGGCTTTATCCAAAAGACTTAATGGAGCTGCAAAATTGCCTCTATAACAATGGTGGGTCCAGATTGAAAATGAGCTAAATTTAATATGAAAGGCGTCCACTATTTAATCTAGTGGTACAACTCCAAAAAGACAAAAAAACAAAACAGGGGTTTCAAAGATTACAACATAAAATGAAGACGTAGTGATTTAAAAATACACTCACTTCCTGTTGACAATGAACAAGTCAACGATGCAGAGCAGGAATCACTGGTGTGTCACTGCAGACAGCACTAACCTTAGTTGCAATTAAAACCTTTAGAATCTGAAGGTAAAACCTTTAGAATAACGATTAAACCAGAGTAAATGAGAAGGAAAAAAATCTGTTAGACAAATAAATTAGTAATAAGTGAAACATTGATCTTGTTGTCATCTAAACAGCGGTCCGCAACCTTTTTTATACCAAGGCGTATCAGCCGTTACTGCGGATCAGTAATACCGCACCATTGTTGAAGGGTAATTAAATGTTCTAAACAAAACATCTCTCAGACTTTATTGTGTTAGTACCAGAGTCTGAATGACCTGTTGTTTTGAAACATTGACAGATTATCTTTAAATGACAAAAGTAAAGGGATATGACTGGAAGTAAATTAGTAAAACTAAAGTACATTTTTTCACTGTGTCCCACTGCGGCCAGGTACCAAATGACCTACGGACCAGCACCGGTCCCCAGACCGGGGTTGGGAATCCCCTGGTCCAAAGGTCACTTAAAGCTGCAATCTTGGGATGTTATAGTCTTTTAAAAGAGAACCAAAAAAAGGAAACCAAGAAAAAGAACTTCTGCTCTCTACTCTGTTCCTATTCACAGTTGGAGGGAGAGCACAGACCAATCCCCAGCGGGGAGCGGGATCCACCGTAGACAATCCAGTGTAAGGCCACATACAGCGTAGTACAATTGGTGCTGTGAATTAGAATTTTTCACTCTTCAAACTTCACCACGAACAAATGTCATAGCAGAAATTTGAAATATTTCCTTTTTTTTTCATCATACCAGCCTGTGTACTGTTGTCCATTGGACTACAGTACAGTACAGTGCAAACAGGCCATGCACTATAAGCCACTGTGTGTTTATAAAAAAGGCAAACAGTCAATGATGTTTGCCTCAGGGTTCCTGGTGCATTTGGTCTATTCAACTATCAACAAAAAGCATCTAATTTGAGTTCACCCTGAGGATCCTTTTCATTTTCTCCTATTTTCCTACAGATCTGCTCCGTCTTACATTTTTACTTTGTCTAGGGATGACATAACCTTTCACTCTGATTGTCCATTACAGTACAGTATAGACTAGGGTTGACCAGATACTGTTTGTTTTTACAAGCTAAAAGCAATATGAGTATTTTAATTTGCGTACTCACTGAACCGATACTGCGCATTGTAACCAATACTTTTTTTAAGGATGGTTTTCAGTAACTGGAAGGCAGTGTTACATATGTACATATGTACTGCAGGTTGCATAAATCTGTGGTTTATTTTGAGGGGGGAGGGTGTGAGCCCAGCCCAAACCACAGTGAGAAAACCAAGCAGGAAAACACTGACTGACAGTTGAATTCTCTTCTCATTTACACACGGCTATTTTAAACTAAAAGGAAACAAATATTTATGTGAGAAACAAAAACTTAAACGTGAGAGAAGCTTTTACATCACTGTCTAAAATATTGTCTACTGCTGTCTAGTAAACAAAGTATCACTTAAACTTGGGTTTGCCAACCCCCGGCAACCCCCGGTCCGGGGACCGGTGCCAGTCAAAATAGGTCATGAGATACCGGGCCACTGTGGGACACAATGAAAAAATGTACTTCAGTTTTACTCATTTGCTTCATTCAAAATGAATCCAGTCATATACCTGACAATGTTTCAGACTCTGATACTAACAGAATACAGTCTGAGAGATGTTTTATTTTGAAAATGTAATGATCCTTTAACGATAGGTGTGGTATTACCGGTTCGCAGTAATAGCTGATACCAGCTGACTGGTCCTTTGTACACAGTATTATTTAGCACAATGGTGGGTCTTCACATAATAGTATGTACTATAATATTTTCATGGGGTCTTCGCCCAATTACTAGTCCCCCATTCTCCCAGTGCTTTAGTATTGCTAACACACTATTGCTACTGCAGCGCCACTTGGTTCTTGGTCACCTATGCAGACAGACACATGACACCAACCAGTTTATAATACCTCAGTCTTTAGATGTAGCATATCATAAATCTTGTAGGAACATAATTTGTGCTCATGCCAAAAACCTCCCCTTCATTTCCAGTGTCACCAATAACTTCTAACCTACTGTTACTTTATTCACTTCAATACAAGCACTTATGGTCAATATTAAGTGCTGAAATATGCAGGCTATATAATCAGCATATATAATATGCAGCTTATAATCAGATCAATGTGTGTCTTAAAATAAGTCTGTTCAATCTGAACCCCCAAAAAACATCACCAGCTGTGTGATGACAATCAACAGCATGAGGTGTTTGAGCAGCCAGTGCCAAAAACCCTGCTCTACAAAATCCTTTATTGTTTTCCCAATTGATTAAAAAAGGAGTGTGTGAGTTATATCCAATGATCCTCTCTGGCTGCACTCCCACACACAGCAGCTATGGCTCCATTGATTTTTCACTGAAATGCAGAGTGAGCTGAAGGGCAGCATGATGCCCTGCAGTGTCATTCAAAGAGTGTTAGAGCTGGGTACGTCATTATTGACAGGGTACGGGACGGTCAATATTTTACTGTTTTCATGTTCAGTTCATTCAGCTCACAGGGAAGTTGAACAGCTTGGAGTCCCTTTTCCATCACTTGTTTTCATTGATGTGCTTTTCAGACCTTGTAAATGTTTTGAAGTCAACTGACAATGAATTCCTAGTTATCAATGATTAGCATGTCATTCAAGCAATTTAAATAGCAGTTGTATTGCGCAAATGCATTTTTTTAAGTTCTACCGTTTAATCCTTGAAGGCAATCCGAGTGGTTATCGAGCCTCGTTGATTTACAGCCCGCAGGGTTTGTTGGCAGGCCAATCAACCATTCACATTAATACTCATACCTATGGTCAGTCTAGAGCAGTGATCATCAACTGATGGCCCGCAGGCCTAATCTGGTATACCTTCTAAACTGGCCTGTCAGATTAAAAAAAAACCATCAAATAATACTTTTAGACAAAAATGCGATTTTTATTTAATTTTAAGTGACCCCAAGGTTTAGCGCAGTGTTTCCCAAACTTTTTTTTTCTGGGTACCCATATTTTAAAAGTCACCTTCGTGTCCCAAGTCAATAGACATTATTCGTAAACTCCTGGGAAACATGATGCGTGACGACCCAAAAAGAAATCTCTTGTGACCCCCCTGAGGGTCGCACCCCAGTCTTTGGGAAACAATGGTTAAGAGTATCCAGTAGTGAGTCCACAGTTCCTTGCAATCGTTTTGTCTATCCGATTTTCAATAATAAGACTTACTTGATTATTATTTACCGCCCTGCTGGCTAAGAGTGTCACCAAGACGTGGTATTTTAAGCTTGAGATATATCTGTGAAAGAAAAATGTTTTCCTGCAGAGGAACATGCTAATTCTGACAGCCCCGGACGTTTGTTTGCTCACTTCTATTCTGATCAAATCTGTTTCTGTTCTCCATTGACAGAAGCTGCTCCAGTTGCAAAACTTCAACACACTGATGGCGGTGGTGGGTGGCCTCAGTAACAGCTCCATCTCACGCCTGAAGGACACACAGGCCCACGTCAGTGCAGTGACCAACAAGGTGAACTCGAGTTGTTGTCGTTCTCTCAAACTGTCGCCGCTGCTCTCGCTCTCACACTTCGACAAAAATGTAAAAAAATTACGTGTAAATGTGAACACAACCTTCTCTTTTGTTTCTTCACTCCTACACAGTAGCACTTAACTGCTACGTTTTTTTTAAGCCGTATGACAAAAGTTAAAAGCAACAGTTGGAAGAGTTGCAGTAAGTTCTGTTATGTAAGTCCATCTGTTGGTAAAATTCTCTAGAATGTTTTTGATATTTTCTAGCAACTCTGGCTTTATTGCCAACTCTTGCTCTATTTCTGAGGCCTGTCCTGGTATCTACAACTAATCTCATCCCTGCAACTGCTCAAATGCAGGTTTTCAACAGCCTCATTGAACTGGTGACATCATGCGGGAACTACAGCCAATACCGCAAACGTTTCTCGGAGTGCTCCGGCTTCCGTTTCCCCATCCTTGGCGTGCACCTCAAAGACCTGATAGCTGTCCATGTGGCGCTGCCAGATTGGGTGGACAAAGAAAAGACCAGGGTCAACTTGGCTAAGACGCAGCAGCTGTACGCCATCCTTCAAGAGCTGGCCCTCATCCAGGCCACGCCTCCGAACACTGACGCCAACATGGACCTGCTCAACCTGCTGACGGTGCGTGCAGAGACAAGGAGGAATGTGTGTGTGTGTGCGTGTGTGTGTGCGGAGTCCGAGCTGAATATTAAAATTAATTCGCGGTGTACAGAGTCCGAGCTGAATATTTGGCCCAATTAAAGATGTACTCTTTAAAGATATAAGAACTGCATGTACTAGGAGGGAAACTATAATCAGACACTAGGTGAGTGAGAAGAAAACAACTGGGACTGTTAGACCTTCTTTGTTCTGCTGTGGTTAAACTGGCTCGTAGCCAGACAGACTGTTGAGTACTGTGAGAAAGAGGTAAACAGTACAGTAGAAGAAGAAAAAAAATGTAACACTATGTTGAAGCCAAACAATCTGAAACATTCAGTGTTGGCTACAAAAACTTTCAAGGTAATGCAATAATGACAATTCAAAGTGAGAGAAACCCACCCTTTGAGGCAGCTACATAACAGAAAAGATTGAAACATAAAAATCGAATCATTTACAAAATAAATAATAAGCATCGGTCGCATGGTGGCAAATGTTGGTAGAACAAACTACAACAACAAGAAGATCACTTGTATGGAGTGTGAATGTTCTCCCTGTGTGTGCTCCCTCCTACAGCCCAAAGACCATAGGTACGAGTACGAGTGTGACTATCTCTATCTCTATCTCTATCTGTCATGAACAGGCGAACTGTCCAGAGTGTACCGCTCCCTCGCCCGTAGATAGCCGATAGACCGTTTCCAGTGGCCCACGTGACCCCAAAATGAAACAAGCAGTAGATAATGATAATGAAATAGTAACCAATAAAGCAATAAAAACAGACGATGGTTATTGTAATTCTATAAACAAACAACAAAAAGAAAAGCAAAAGGCTTACATGGCAACAATGAATTATTTAAGCTATTCGAAAAGGAGTCAAAATAAGTAATATGTGAATACTTCTACTACCTCTTATTTTACTACATCTTCTAACTTACTATATTATATTTTACATATGTATATATGTGTATATATGTATATATATATATATAGGAACCTTTGAAAAACCAACCTTTTCTTGCAATACGCCATCCTATAAAAATTCCAGATTATACATAACCTATACTTAGTATGCATATATATATACTGTATATTATATTAAATACATACATTAAAAAAAATTACAGTCTCTCATATATTTTTCTGCTGCAATTATGTGTCACATTGATAATTGAAAATTCGTGTAAGTTTACATTACAATTTTAATAAGGTGTGAAAAGCAAAACTGAATTCAAGATAAGCCCATATTCAGCTTTAAATACATTTATCTCTTCTATTCAACAACTTCAACAGTGGTCACCTTTGTGTGGAGACTGGCGAAGTGCAGCAACATCAATAATTTTTCAGCCAATGCAAATACGAGCTCGATGAATTTGATCGGTTCGGGATTTAAGCGGTCCTCCGAGGATTAGCTACTGCGTGGCTACAGGTGTTTGTCTGTGGCTGGTCTGTGAGAATAAGAGAAAACAACCTGACAGCTTCCGGAGCTTAGGGCCGCCGCTGATGAATGCTGGGCACAGTCAATACTCAATTATCTTATGCGAGTGCTTATTGCAGTTTATCTGGCTGGGGCGCTGTTTGGCTGTTCACAAAATTAACAAGAGAAACTAAAGGGAATACCTGTGTCTGAGGCTGCTGAGTTACTGACTTTTTTAAAAGTCCTAGTGAAGAGAAAAGCTTTGCTTTGTTTGGCATCTTCATCCTAGTGTCGCCGTGGAGATGTCATAAGGATAAAAGAACATTTTTGCCTGCAGTGGATGCTGTTGATTGCACACAGCAGTCACTGTCATGAGCTCACTGGAGCAAAAAATAAGTGCCGCTCTCTCGACAGTTGCCATAGTGGCTGTGTCAACAACAAAAACTCCATACATGACTTAACTACGCCGACAATGAGCAGGGTGGCTCACCTAAACTGACGTGTGTTAATTCAAGGTTTGTTTTTTTTAAAATGCACAAGGAAATAATTCAAAACCTTTTAGTGAAACTTATAGCAAACCTATTGGAAATTGAACTTCTGCACATTTTCGTCCATCTGCAACAGTGTCTCCAGACCCTTTTTGGAGCCACAGCACTTATATTAAATTAGATTAAGATTATTATTATTATTAAGATTGCAAGGTTCTTCTAGTTTCAATTTATTCACAAATGACTTTCTTCATGGGAAACCTGAGCTGGTTTGGTTGAACACCACCTTGATATACTATCAGGAATTGAAGAAAGATAACATAATTGGGAATCACTAATTTAAAAGACAAACAAAATAAATTACCTTTGTTAACATGTGCTTTCAGGTTGAAGGCAGTGTTGATGAGCTTTTCGTAGAAAATCTTTTTTTTCTTCAATATTTTATTTTGATATTAAAGAAAATTTTGTTGTTTTTTCAAATATTATTTTGATATTAAAGAAAATTTTGTTCTTGTCATACCGTACTTAGTTTTTTCAAATGCTGTATAATTAATGATCTTCAGTTGTTAACCCTGATTCTTAAACTTTCTGTCATTCCATTTTTGGCTAGTGAGCAATTTACAAGGAAGAACTTTTACTGCAGCCTTCTGAAAAAACAATATTTTATTGATGAATAATTTGGATTTTTTGCGAAAGACCCAACAATGATCAGGCGACTCTACAATTTGATTACGCTTCTTTGAATGACACAGACTTGCAATCGTCATGAAAAGTGCTAAAATAGCTTCCATAATGTGTTCATGTGTAATAGATTCGAGATTAGATTTGGGAGCAGCCAGAGAATAGGAAATTCTAATCATTACAAACTGCAACAGGTGTTAGTCATCCATTACTTCAGGCTGTTTACACCATCCAGTCTGCTTCCTCTAAATTTAGTCATCCTTTTCTCTTTCCGGCCAACTCTTGAGTCCTTCCCTTGTGTCTAATTGTCCTTTGTTTAGTCTTTGTGGACCGAGTCACTGTGATGCAGCACCTTTCTTCAGTTTATCACCTGACTGTTATCTCATCTTGTCGTTCTGTAGACAGCAGACGTGATCCTTTGTGTTTCTTTGTCTGTAGCAGCTAAATCTTTTCTTTGAACGTTCTCGCCTGCAGTTCCTTCTGTTTACATTTCATTTCCTCCATCTGAAACAGATGGAACGGCAACTGAAGTTATTCCTCTGTGCAGGTTTCTCTGGACCAGTATCACACAGAGGAGGAGATCTACCAGATGTCACTGCAGAGAGAACCACGGAAACCAGTGGTGAGCAGATGGATGGATAGATGGATAGATAGATGGATGGATGGATAGATGGATGGATAGATAGATAGATAGAAGGATGGATGGATGGATGGATGGATAGATGGATAGATAGATAGATAGATAGATAGATGGATGGATAGATAGATAGATGATAGATGGATGGATCGATAGATAGATGATAGATGGATGGATCGATAGATAGATGATAGATGGATAGATGGATGGATGGATAGATTCTCTTTGTCTTAGGAGTTTTTTTTATCAGAGAGAAAGACACGAACATGGCCTACTAAGATTTGTTTTGTTACCATACCAACAGATGACTAAGGATTTAATAAAAACACCTCAATACACATGTCTTTTCCGGTTACCGGCACAGTGGTTGATGAGATGATAAAACCTCATCAACCACTGTGCTGTTTTAACAGTTTATTTTGGGGCCAATGCAGGAGACAGTTTCATTTTTATTTTCCATTGAAATGCGTCAATGCTGTAAGCTCTGCTCACTTTCCGGCTGTGGACAGCCAGTCCAAACTATGCAGAAAGTTTACTCTATTTATTGTTCTTATTTTTATCTACCTATTTTATCATGTATATGTTTTTATTTTTCTATTTAATTTTTTCCAGTATTATATTAAATGTGTTTTCTTCAGTCGTGTTGATATGTTGTCTAATGTGATCAATGTCAGTTTGAAGAATTATTATTTAAAATAGTACAAAAAGTTACAGTACTTGAGAACACAAATGAACATACTCATACATGTGTCAGTTATTGGGACATCCTTATTTTATGTGGCTGCTAATTTACCCTACACCTGTTGTAATCTAACATTTACGTCTGATTGGTTTAAATGTGGCTTTTCACACCATATTTGTCCCATTTGACTTGTCCTCTAACCAAGCTAATGATGTTACAAATGCACATAAACGTTAAATGGAGGATCCTATTGGAAATCTTTATCTTCATTCTCTCATGACATTTGAATCCCACTGGTATAACCTTTGACCCCTGATTTGATTAGCCGCTGCCAGTTTGTTTTGTTTTTTTCTTTCTGACCTCACTCCTTTCGGTTTTGTCTGTAGCAAAACTCCAGTCCAAGCCCGACACCTGATCCCAAACCTACAATGATTGACGAGTGGGCCGTGTCTGTCAAGCCAAACGCTGACCCTACGGTCATCAAGAACCACATAGAGAAGATGGTGGAGGTGAGTGGACTCCTGACTTCAAAAACACAACAACACAAATACACTTTAAACTAACTTTTTTAAAAATAACTTTTTTTAAACACATATGTAAATATATATACATATATATGTAAATATATCTATATATATTTACATATATATGTATATATATACTCTACACTACACTACAGTGTGTTCTGTGTAAACTTGAGGCTAAAATCATATGTTGAATGCTAGTTTTCATTCTCAACAACTTCTACGGTGAAAACAAAAAGAACAAGATTCCAACTTTTGATTAGATAGAAAGAAATTTAGGCTCCAGCAGCAGTACAGCACCAAAACAGCAGTAAACAACACACAAATAGGTAAAATACAATAAAATACAAACATGATTTATGTTATTTATGTATATATCAAACATATATTTACACAACTGCCAAATGATACACACTTTGTGAAGTAATTTCCGAGCGTAAATATTAAAGTTTATGAAGCACAGTTACTAAGATTTAGCACCCTCTAGTGGAGAAGGTAGATGAGGTGGTTGGGTATTCCTCACCTCCTTATTTCTTATTTCCGTAACCCAATAATAAAAGAATAAAAGAGTCATAAACCAAAATTAGAACTGGATGAAAAGCAGGGATGAAATAAAAAAAATCAATTCCTATTTACAGTATATCAAGGGAGAGATAAACTTTTACTCTCTAATCTGAGCCAGTGCATCTTTCTAAAAAAAAAAAGTCTTCCTGAGCTTCACTATTTTAGAGGATGAACTGAGAACTTTCTAAAGTAACTTCCTCTTGACTTTGTTTTGATTTCCAGTCCGTCTTCAAGAACTTTGACAGCGACGGCGATGGCCACATCTCCAGGGATGAATTTGAAGCAATCAGGAACAACTTCCCCTACCTCAGCAAGTTTGGAGAGCTGGACAAGAATCAGTGAGGCCCACCATAACATGTCACACAAATATAAATACTGTACAGTAGCCAGCAGCAAAGACGTCCATCCCTCTTGTGTCTTTTATTTGCTGTCACAGAGACGGGAAGATCAGCAGGGAGGAGATGATTGACTACTTCATGAAAGCCAGCTCTCTGCTTAACTGCAAGATGGGTTTCATCCACACTTTTACTGAGACCACCTACGTCAAGCCCACGTTCTGTGAACACTGTGCCGGCTTTGTGAGTAAACACCTCACACTTGTATGCTAACAGTTTCTCTATTTTAAACAGACCAGGATTTTTTTTTCTTGCTTTGTGACTGTGTAGACGATTGCGAAACTGGGTCAGCTGTATGAGGATGTACAAAACCCTCAAGGCACCTGGAAAGACCACGGATAAATATTGATCTTTGCCCGTGTGTACAGTGGAACCTTGAGATACGTACATAATCTGTTCCAGGACCGAGCTTGTACCTCGACGTGCTCGTATCTCAAATCATTTTTCCCCGTAAGAAATAATAGAAAAAAATATGAATCCCATCCGGCCCTCTAAAAAAACTCCCTTATTAGTGTAATTAATAACATGTTTTTAATTGCTATAGGGACAAACACAAAAATTATAGTATATAAGGATTCCTGTGATATAACATAAAATGTGGTTTTAATTATGAGTTCTTACCTTCGAGACAGACGATACAGTAGCTGCTAATGGAGGAGGAGGAGGAGGAGGAGGGAGGAGAGTTGGCCCGGATGTAGACACTTGATTCTGTACCGTACCTTACATGTACACTAAACTATGTACACGTAACTTACATGAACTTATTATTAATACCTTACATGTACACTACGTAACTTACTATTAATTTTTTTGTTTCTTTGTTTTTTTACTTTTCTATGTTTTTATTTTTACTTTTTTTGATTTGTATTCTTTCTTTAGCAAAATAGAGAAAAAATCACGTGCATAACGCAAACAATACGAAAGACTCAGGAGATACGTGTGGAAGTCGACGAACACGCGAATTGAACGAGTGAGTCGGCGTGGGCTGTTCCGAGTGCTCGGCCACCTAGTGTCGGTGTCTGTAAGCGCTCTCGTATCTCAAATCTTTACTTGTATCTCGAAGCAAACATTTGCTCGAAGGCTTCCTCGTATCTCGAAATACTCGTATTTCAAGGCGCTCGTATCTCGGGATTCCACTGTATTCTAATGCTTGGATTTCCTCACTGAACACCGTTAATGACCCGCTGTTTTATTTTCTTCGGAAACGTGAAAGGTCATCTTTGCTCACACCTGCAGTCCACTGTCATGCTGTAGCACTTCATTATCCGTCTCAGCAGTCTCCAGGAGCAGCTGATAGCACCATTCCTCATAGGATCGTACTGCCAGGTCAGGGCAATGCCAATTACTTTGAGCAACAGCGGCACACTGCTGAAGATGCATTCTGGGAAATATGAGAGGAAGGTAATTGGGCAGGATGATAACCCTCCTCTGTTGCTGTGCTGCGGTTGTGTAGGTGTCCTCTGGCCCCTTAACATTCCTTGAAGTCCCCAAAGGAACTGAGTGTTATTTAGACCCAGACGGTGAGTCAGCGCTCAGCTGTAATGAGAACCATGGTATTGAACTATTGATATCGCAGTGACATCCCATTCATCGCTCTGTACTTGGAAAGGCATTGCAGTACCCAAAATAGAAAGATCGCAGAACACACTGCTGGTGTTTACTTAGTCACCGACACTCAAATTAGCATAGCTTTGGACACAGACCAGCACACATGCATAATGTTCCCAAGAGGGAGGCTCGAGCATCATGAAGGGAAACTCAGCATAGAGCCCAGGGAGAGATAAGACCGTGTCAGTGTTTCTGTCTGTGCTGTGTATATAGTAAAGCTGAATTCACCAGCCGCTTCATCATGTGCTCACTCCACACTCTCCTCTTGGCTCCCTGTGCAATAACAGTATTATCCCGCAGTCCATTTTTCACAATTTTTTTCACACATTTTCGGTCTCAAATACACTGCACAAAGCCAAGCCGGGGCGCTGGAGACTCACCTCCAGTGAGTCACACGGACCCTCACAGTCTTGCACAGTTTAGCCCAGGCATGGACAATCTAAGGCCCGGGGGCCGGATGCGGCCCGCCAAACTTGTCCAAATGATATAATTGGTTTGTATTGTGATTATACTTCTGTCTTTTCCCTGCAATGCCCACGTTTTCCCTATAGATGGTGTAAAGAACAGTAAAAGCACTTTAGCATTTTAGCCTATATGCATGATTTTTACATTTCATTTGTCGTTCCCTGCAATAACGCTCTGTCTATCTGCTCCTGACCCGGCTCCCCTGTCAAATTTTAGGACGAAATTTTAGCCCACTAGTCAAAAAGTTTGGCCATACCTGGTTTAGCCTTTGACCTCCATGCTAATTACTGCCACACGGATGAGGGTAACACAATGCCACAAGTAATATGTGAAGGGTTTTGCACGTAGATTCCGAGTAGATCACCACGAGAGACACGCACGCTGTCAAAGGTGATAAGGAAAAAAAAAGTAGGAGTAAATCTCATAATTTTTTATGGTTTGTCACTGTTATAATGTCAGGAGTTAAAATGTTACTTTGGGAGAAGAAAGTCTCTCTGGCTCTGTCAAGTTTATGTCTTCAATATAAAAGCAACAAACGTAGTGGCTATTAATAAAAAATAGATACTTTGTCACCAGTGCCTCCTATTGGTTCTGCTTTTTGTAGTTTAAGGAGCTTAAGGTCCAATCTTTCAGCAGACATACAGAGACACACAGACACACAGAGTACAGAAAGTACAGACGGAGTACACAGAGTACAGACACAAAGCTTTGTCGAACTTTATGTACTTACTGTGTGTAATGGTTATTATCGAGCTACATAATGCATCATAGTTCGTCAGCCCACAGGTCAGTTTTTTTTTTCTTTCTTTTGTCTAAAGAAAATCTAAAATTTATAGTATGCTAGTGAAGTAAAAATAAACTTTGGCTGCTTTATATTTAAGTATTTAAATATACAGGTAAAGTACTTTGGGGGTACTTTAATAAAGACTCACGTAGCCATATCTCTATACACGGTAAATTCGCAGTACATAATTCTTGTTTTTTTTTTTGACTGTTTTCAGTGGATTTACACAGCAACATGTAACATGTCAATGTAATGTTTTTTCCAACATAATACTAGGGTTAGGGTTGTGGCTGCTGTGATTGGTTGCAGCTTTTGTGCTATACTAACTATGCTGTGAGCTCAGTGACCTTTTTTCGAGCTCAAGCTGAATGGCAGTAACAGTATTAGGTTTGAACTGTGTTTACTACTCTCCAAGTGCCTTTTACAGTAGAACTGTGTTTACAGTGCTCTGTGCACTGAGTCTGCGCCGCTCGCTGTGCTTTGAACTAGCATGTGATCCTGCCAATAAAAACATGAACTCATGTGTAGGCACGAACCATGGCATCGAAATTTCGAAAATTGCTCTAATATTATTGCTATGTATTTTTTTGCCAAGTGTACCTCCACTGTTCAACCTGTTTTATTTTAGGTATTGTCTCTTGTTTGCAGTTAAAGAACTTCCATTTCTAGGCTTATCTTCCATTTTCATACAACACAAATTCAATTGTTTTTAGTCGTGAACACATGTTTTTTTTATTATGGGAATTTCTCAGGCAGTAGTCACTGACTCCAACTATGCATATAAGTGTCTGTTCCTATGTACAGGGGTGCATTTACTGGAGGATGTGCCCGCATGTTTGCGTGTAGGTTTGTGTGTTCCTATGTGTGTGTATATGCAGAGGTCAGGATGTTTTTGTTTCCCTCCTCAGATGTGCCAATGCAGTGTGTGATCTCCAGCTTGGTGCTTTCATGTCATTGTTCCCCCACTGTCCGTGAGGTCACTAAACAGCACTTGATGTCTGGGACCCCCACCCCCTCGCTCCTCCCTCCCTTCCATCGCTCTCCCTCTGCTTCTCCTTCACATCTTTCTCTGTTTCATTGTGACATTTTCTTTTCTCAGTGTCTCCGGCATCACCAGCCTGTATCAGGATGTGTTTGAAATGAATACATGGGGCAGTGGTGGCTTAGTGGTTAAGGAAGTGGACTTGGGTCCGGAAGGCTTCAGGTTCCAGTCCACCAGCTGCCAAGTTACCACTGAGGTGCTCTGAGCATGGCAGCGTCCACACACACTGCTCCCCAGGCGCTTAAAGCTGCCCACTGTTCACTTTGGTGATGGGTTAAAAGCAGAAGTCACATTTCAGAGGAGTTGACTTTCCTTTCTTTTCCTATAAAAATACAAAACCTGTCTGTGCTGCTGTCACTTCACTGCACGCCCGGGTTCAGGGTTGTTTCATGTCACGGTTCACTAGAGCAGGAAATGTTAAATACTTTCTTGACTAAGCAAATGCCTAAAATTCAAATACAGTCCTGTATAATATATAATCACACAAGCTGCAGAAACAGGAGAAATAAGAACAGTACAGGGAAACAAAAGTGTTTCCTGGCCTTTTTGTGTAAAGTTTAGCCATTGACCTATGATCTAAATCCAGGCGTGGGCTAACTGTTTGGGCCACGATTGTCTAAACCAGGGGGGCCGGGTCAGGAAGAGATCAGTGGAGCGTTCATGTGAACTACGATAAATGACATGTAAAAGTCACGCATAAAGGCTAAAATGCTAAAATGTTTTTATCATGTTCTACGCCATTTATTGGGGAAACGTGGGTATTGCAGGGAAAATGCAGAAGAATAGTGATAATATAGATCAATTATATAATTTGGAAAAGTTTGGTGGGCAGGATTAAAAAGCTGAATGGGCCACATCCGGCCCCCGGGCCTTAGTTTGCCCATGCCTGATCTAAAGAATGAGAAAGCCTGATAATGTGACTGAGGTGAATTGAGGTTATTCAAGTTGTAAAAACCGATTATGTTTTAAGTTACTTACTAGAACCATAAAAAAAAATGACAAAAATGTGTCTGGAGGATTCTGGTTTCCTATTTTCTTGGCTTATTTTGGTTGTCTGTTTTTATTTAACTTTTTTATTTAACTCATTGGCTGCCAGCACACATCCATCTTTATGCTAATCTCCCATCAAAAGTGGCACTGCTGTCCCCTAGTGGCTCAGTTCATCTGTTCCTCTGCTCCATTGAAAACACAACTGACTTCTATAGACATCAGTGGCAGCCAATGAGTTAACAGAAGTATCCCAGTTAATACAGTCATCTGTGTGTTCTTTTGGCAAGTTCACTTTGGTGATTCCTAATGATTTATTATGTACTGTATAATATTTTGCAACACCTCACCTCATGATTATGTTTCACAGTAAAGTGTAGTTGCCAAAATAGGAATCGATTTATAAACTGAAACACTCCAAATTCAGCCAAGGCGGCACAGTCTCAACTTACTCCCACTTCCTGTTGCTGCCTCAGTATTCCAGGTATGTCAAACGAAATGGTATTAATTTAGCTACGAGTGGCAATACAAGACACATTTGTCTAAATTCTTTTATTGCTTTTACATCAAAGTCATTTTTTTTGTTTTTAATTGTTTGTTTTTTTAAAACTAATAATTAGTTTAAAAAAACCCTTGTATTTGTAACTAGTAAGTAGTGACCAACAGATCTGCACCATTCCACGCTC
Source organism: Cynoglossus semilaevis (assembly GCF_000523025.1). NCBI lineage: Eukaryota > Metazoa > Chordata > Actinopteri > Pleuronectiformes > Cynoglossidae > Cynoglossus > Cynoglossus semilaevis. The sequence continues at coordinate 32,857,772 of NC_024307.1, forward strand.
CAGGGGTTGGGGACCCCTGCTATAGATTACAGAAGTGTATATACAGTGTCTCCATTTATCTAAAATTAACCCCCCCGATCTCCCACGCCCCCACACTGACCATCTCTTCCCTTGTGCCTGCAGATATGGGGCTTCTACAAGCAAGGCTACAAGTGTAAAGGTAAGAAAACTCTCGTCATGCGCCATCTGCTGCACAGCGGGGCACTTTCCACACAGATGTATTCTTCAAAGCATCAGTCATTTATTCTAATTGTCTGTACACGTGTACATGAGCAGAGTCTCTGGAGCTAAAGTCAATGTACTCATCATCACAGAAGCGGTGTGTCATACTCTTATACTGTAGTATCAACAGGCAGAGCTCCACCTGCTGACGGCTGGGACACCTGGGACTGTAACACTCATTTAGTGATGTCATTCAGCTGAAAAAACCCCCCTCAAACTCATCATCCCCTTCTATTGGTCAATAGGTTGAAAGAACCATACACACTCACACTTCCTGTTCTCCACCTCCCAGTTTGGTGCTGTTGGTGGCCACCTCTGCTGATGCTAGGACGCTAAGTAGCAATAATCTGTACACGTCCAGCTCTCTAACTACCTTCTCTGTAGACGTTCCCAACCAGCTGTGAAGCATCAGCTTTTCAAAGCCCTGCCAGAACGACAATGCTAATTGCAAACTTCTCCATCTGCTGGAGTGACTGATGAAGTGGCTCAGCTTGGCCACATTAACAGAAACAGTATTTAATGAATGGCATTTTAATTGCAGCTTTTTGACAGACTGAAATAATCTTTATCAGATTAAAAATGGTCTGGCAAAGTTTTTGTGAAAATGTATCTTTGAAAAAAAAAAGTCAGTGAAATATTGTAGTTTGTAAGTTGGAATCATTGGTACTGCATTGACTTAAGCTTTTTTTTTCGAAATCTTTTCAAGGTTGTGTTTTGTCTTCTGTTATTTCTTAACTCAAGGAACCTTGGGTTAAGAAATTCTCAGGTAGTACTCTGTTTACTGTTTAAGAAAGGTTGACAAATATCACCTTGTCAACAGATGATACAGTGATATATTTAGATAAATAAATGGAATACAAGTTGTGGAATGTTTTTACTCGTACCAGACACAGTTTTCACCAAACATTTCTCAATTCCTACGTTGTTCGTTGTCTCATTTAAATTTTGCTTAGAACTTGGCTTCTAAAAGACCTGACTTGGGGCCCTTTTTTGGCCCATGAACCTCCCCAGGTCCGGCCCTCAATTAGATGCCAATAATGATAACATTTTTAATATTTAATCTTTTTTTTTGTTCATTCATTGCTCATTAATTGTACTATTTGGACACTTCTATTATACCGTATTCCTTCATTAATATTTGTCTACTTGCGTACTTATTCTACTTATTACTTCTTAAGATAGATAGATGATAGATGAAAGATGGATCTATGGATAGACGTAGCTGTGTCAAAAGAAAGCGAGTAAAACTCTTGTATAAATTGATGCAAGATTTCCCTCAAAGTTTGGACACAACTACTTTTCCAGAGTCTCGTTCTCACTTCTCTCTAACTACTCTGATTGCGAGTGCGCGACTGGTGCGACTTGTTAGACTACATAATGAGTCCGGAGGAAGTCGATGAAAGACCCCGATTCATCCTCCTTACCATCGTTAGCCTGTACTTAGGCAGAGCGTGACAGACAGCAGAGTGACATTATTAAAATAAATCACCTGCATGTTGAATACGTGACTGTGCAAAGATGAACATAGATTTTTTTTTTTTATAATTGATAAAAGGAATTTAAAAAGCGGTTAATGAACAGCCGTGCTGTGAGGAGAGAGCGACAGCACGTTAGAACATACCATAAAACAATCCACTTATAAAAATAGGATTTGTCATGACAGAAGGTGGGCACTTGACCTGCAGGGGGGGTGATCTTGTTACAGTGTCTGACTGAAGGAGAATCAGGTTTTTCCTCCTTAAAAAGCCTGTTAGACTGTGAAGAGGTGGTAATGAGATAAAGTCCTAATCCTCGACGCTGCTTTGCTAAAAATTACAAAATAATAAAGTGTGAAGGACAACAGCCAACAGAGTGGGATTATTATTTCCTTTATACTCTCAGACAGTCTTCAGTGTGCTGCTGCCTGGCCCGTCACACCTCTGCTCCAAGACTATTCCTGGTTGACAGAGTTGTTATCGGGGAGCAGTCAGACTCACCTTGTGTGTGTAGGTGTCAGTACTTTTGTGGCTGCAAGTTGAGTTGTTGAAAAACACTTTCCTGTTCTCCTCCTACACCACCCCTCTGCTGACCTTTGACCTTGCGTCTTCTTCTGTCTCTCACTCCGATCTCCCCCGTGAGCAGCGTGTGGCGTGAACTGTCACAAGGCCTGCAGGAGCCGCCTGGCCGTGGAGTGTCGCAAGAGGACGAAGAGCATCAGTCACGAGTCTCCACCAGGTCTCCAGTCTCGCTCCTACAGCTTCCCTCCACCTGCCAACAGCCCACCCAACCTACAGAACACAGGTGAGTGGAATCCCTAGAGTCAGACACACAACAAACAACAAACTGCTGGAATTTATTTCCAGGGAAAAACCTTCATACCAAGGCTAATAGTTATTATACTTTCCGGACTATTGAGCGCACCCGAATATAAGTCGCACCCACTAAATTAAAAAAGAAAAAAAATGATTGTACATATATAGGCCACACTTCTCTATAAGCTGCAGGTGTCCACGTTGTAACATGGGATTTTCACACAGACTTTGTGATTTTTTTTTCACTTTAAATTAAATAATTTTTTTTTCAAACAGTGCCTGTAACACGGCTGGTTACACGTTAGCTCTGTCCTGCTTCAGCGCCCCAACCGTAGTTGAAAAGAACAGGGGAGACTTAGTGATCTGTAGACAAATACTTTTTTTTTAACCCTGTAGCCCAGGTGAGGCAAATGTTTCTGTTTAATTTTTATTTTATTTTTGTAAGTGAGAGCAAAGACAGAACATCTCACTGCTTTAAATATGGATTTTGTTTTCTTAAAATCCTTGAAATATTTTTCCTTCAGTTATAAAGACATTTTATTACATTTATTACTTCACTCAGTATATATATATTTTAATATATGATTACAGATATCCTTTTTATGTGTACTTCGTGTTTTGTCTGTACTTTTACTCTCGCTGCCACTACGTGGCCTGCACCTCCATGTGATGTCACGCTGACATTTTCCGCAGGTATTTTCAAACAGTTGTGTCATTTGCATTGGAAATGCGATTGGTCCATCACACAGGCCACTGTCTCGGCTCTGCAGTGTTTTCATCAGATATTAGTCGAAACGCTGCTCCGTCTGACTGTTTCCCATCAGTGCGTGAACTCGCTGCATCAGTGGAGCAGACTGTCATGCCAGGCTGCTGGTAAACAGACAGAGGCCACGCATTTCATTGGCTCCTGTCTGACTCATTTGCATTTCCATCTGTGTGATAAATCTATCCCTTCTCTGTGTGCGCTCACCTTTCCGTGGGTCCGACAGTCATCGCCGAGGAGGAATTAGAGGGAGTGGAAGAGGGGGTGTTCGACGTCCACCTATAACTAGGTGAGAGAGACATCAGCGCTTTTGGCTTATTTTTGTTGAATTAACATTTTATTCTCAGAGCATCCTTAATCAACTTGTTTTCTACATAACAGTAAGTGTAAAAGTCTCAAGTACTTCTGTGTAAAGTGAACATTTTAGAACGTGGGTTTTAAGAGATTTTGTTTCCAAAACATCCAGTTAAAGACACTTCCTCCGAATGACTAATATTTACAGGCTGTAAACAGGAAGAAGGGAAAAAAACATTGGTCTGAGATAACGGATACAATTGAGGAATTAAGTCTTGTTCTTTTTTATTTAATATGTTTATTATATTTGTTTTCTATTTAATATGTTTAATATTCACACTGCTAATTTTTATTATCATAATATATTTTATATTTAGTTAAATGGTTTTTGTTACCTCATGTATATATATGTGTGTATATATACACACATATAAAGATGTGTACATATATAGACTATATAGACACGTATATAGTTATGTGTGTGTATACAGATGTGTATATATGCACACATATATAAGTATATGTGTATATACTGTATATTCATATTTATATCTATTTTTTTAAAATGTGTATATATATACACACATATACACACATGTACATATATAGTATGTTTATACATACTATATATGTACATATATACTGTATATGTACATATATACTGTATACGTACATATGTATAGTATGTTTTCATGTTAAAAACTTGCACTGAATGTGTTACTCACTGTATGACCATATTCTTGCAGGAGCCTTGACTGAAAGTCAGGTTTGGACTGGGAGACTAGAGACGGTCTCCAGCTCCTTCCGTATTTCAAAGCCGTCCTCCCCCCTCTGGTCAGCAGGAGGGTACATGAGCAGCTCTTATGGAGCCAAACACAGAATTAGCAGCAGTGTGTGAGTTCCACTGCCCCTCCACATTCAGGAGAAATTGCACTGTACCAACACAAAAAACATAAAACAAAAAAACCACAGATACCTACTGCACATGCTGCCACACAGTGGACACACTCTGCAAAGGCGGCTCACAGCTCAACACTCTCTGTGTGTGTGGAAGCCTTTGTGATTCAAAATTTGCCATTTCAGTCTATATCATTCCAGACATGTATGTACATATGGAAAGAATATATATATATATATGTGTGTGTGCGTGCGTGTGTGTGTATACTTTAAAAAATCCTGAATATAGCATTTTGTTTGTGTGTAAAATTGAGTCTGTCAGTTTAGCAAACTATGCTGGAAACTAGATTTTTTAAAAAAAAACTTTTTCTTTAATTGAATAGAGGTGCTGTTTTAACACAAAGAATGTAAATGTGCCTCTCACTGATGCTTTGTTTTTCCATCCGTGAGTATCTCTGCTCTTTAGGTTCCACCATCCAACTTTTGTAAATACATTTCAATACTGCGCTTTGACATCCTATGAAAAAAAAACAAAAAACAAAACAAGTAAAGTGTTGATTTATGGTGCCTGTCTGAAGCACTACGACAAAAGCAGTCACTCTGGCAAACACAGAACGCGGCTGAAGTGACTGCGGTAGACGGCTGACACCCGGCTGGACTTAGATTAATGTCATCTTCCGTCTCATTGTTCCAGACTATTGCTGGCTGTCCTGTAGTTATTGCTGTCGTGGTGCTTTCAATGTTCAGTATGCTGCGTATCAGTGAAGTGAAGATTCATCCTCTTTGCAATGCTGCTGTGAACGTAGCAGAGACACTGACTCGCCGCTGCTGCATGAAGATTAATCTGGGAGTGAGAAGTGTCGGTTAAAATACTATACGTTTATCCACTGTTTTATTTAAAATTAGCACTCTTTAAGAAAAAAAAAAACACTGTTTCTGAAATGTGTTTCTTTTAACATGATTTGCTGTTTGTAGATATTTTATAACAACGACGACATATTTCAAACCAGTCTTATGGATTAATCATCAACGGAGACATTGCTCCCGGAATCAAAATTAAAACCTCGGCCTCTTTAAGAAAGCCTATGAACAAAAAAAAACAAAAAAAACAAAACAAAACGGTGACAATCTGTATTGATGTGAGTTGTATTTTACAGTTATTTTGTATTCTATGCTGCATGCCTCTCTTTATGCCTTCAATGCTCCGGCCAGATTTCTCTGTTACTGATGATTTTCTAATTTCCAACATTGCATGCCAAGTCGTCATCCAGGTCTTTAATTGCAGCCTAAAGAAACATTAGATTTGTTGGCGTCAGTGTGCAGAAACATGGATTGTCATTATGTTTAGTGCTGGTTTGTAATTGGAAAAAAAACTAAACAAATCTCCATACAGCTGGTATCTTTGTTTTTCTGTATAAATAGCTAGAACGCTGCCATTTCTACTGTGTCTACTGTATTTGCCTGACGAAGAATGTTTGCTGTTGTTGTTGTTATTCCTGGGGTGGAGTGGAGTGCGTCTTTCAGACTGATGTCCATGCTGTGTTCTTGTGGTCCCCAGCTGATATTTTGTAACATCTGCTCTGGTTAAGATTTTCTGTGTCTAATAAGAATGTGACTGAGAAACAAAACAGGAAATTGACTTTTCTTTATAGATGACGGGAACTATTTTTCTTTTTACTTTGTGTTTGGCCAATGCTTTGGTCAAACAAACAAAACAAAAACAAAACAGCACATCTGGATTTCTTTTCTATTTCTGTTTCCTTACCTTTAAATCCTAAAAATATGTGTTGCTGGTAAAACACAGGTAGCGTATGATACTCTGACAAGTATGGTAGACCAATAGGACATGCGACCACAGTCGGACCCAGAACAAGAGGAGGTTCCAGAAGGACGTTGAGTGCAAAGAATGGTCGTGCATATTTGTTAGTTGTTTGGTAGTTAAATTTATCACTGACTTTGTTCACTTGTTGATCTGTTGCAAATAGTTGCACGGCCTCCATTGTTGTCTCCAACCTGGTGGATGACAGGACGAACCACGAACCACTGTAGTGCCTCGAATGTTGACATAATCCAGCTGATGTTCAGTTAGCGCTGTGCTAAATGAGAAGCTACGCTTGTCTTTCGGGTTGTCCATGATATCTGCCGCTCAGTCGCTCCATACAGACATATCCTATCCTCCCTGTGATCTGCCTGCACTCCGGTGTCCCCTGACATTCCATCCCAGACATTAATAACCTGTCTCAAATGAGCTTTGGAGTCGATGCCACATCTAATTACTCTCACAGATGAAACCAGTCTGGGCCTGCGATTAACTGACTTCCATTCTGTAAGCTCAGTTCAATGGAAGGGCATTGATCTGACTATATGCAGCCCTTTGGGCGTACTCATATCTCATTGAGTGCTACGGTACTGCCAACTGCTCTGTGTTTTGCTACAGCGTTGGTTGGCAGTGGTCTGACGGAGTTCAGAACTAATGTTTTTTTTTTGTTCATCCTAATTAAGAAGCCTGTGCGATCCGAACTGGATGATGTTACGTTTAGTAGAGGAAAGTAAAAATTGATCAGTTGAAGCCAAAATTTAGCACCCGGTCTAAGTTGTCAAACTGAATGAACATTTACAGATCAGTCTAGTAGTGACCCTGCTTTAACCAGACATGAAGAAATTGAACCGACCGCAGCAGACTTTTTCCTCATTAATATGAATAAAAAATTAACATCAAGCAAAACGAGAATATCATTATGTCATCAAATAAAAATGTAGCTTATGCTAACAGTACTTTTAATGGAAATTTGAATTAGAAAAGTACAATTGTGAGTTACAGTTCCTGCCACGCGTATGTTACACACACACAAAATTCGTCCATTGGATTTAACCTGTCCAGTACACATTAGTACAGACCATATGCATACCATATAGAGCAGGGATGTCAAACTCATTTTGGGCCGCATACAACCTCATCAAGTGGGCCGGACAAGTACAATCGTAACATAATTACCGCTAATTAACAATAAGTCTTATTCCTCTTAGTTTTCATACAAAGAAGTATATTAAATATTTATTATGACAATGTATAACAATGTATATTTATTGAAATATCATTTTACATTTTACAAAATATGAACATGAAGTGTTCGTTTATTTCATTTTTATTTTAAAAATTCATCAAACGGGCCAAATTGAACACCCTAGCGGGCCGATTCTGGCCTGTGAGCCGTATGTTTGACACCCCATAGACACTATAATCTGCACCAAAAAACATCAATGAATTCTGTTAGCCCAGTGATTGATACTCACCCTTCAGCTGATCAAACTCCGCCCTAAGAGCACAACCATTTAGTGGACGACCTGAGCGATATTGATTTAAAAACAAAAAGTCTGGAATGAAGGAAATTGAATAGCGCTGCAGCTAATTATGCAGTGGTGAATGCCACAGTGGAAAAAAGACGACAGGAAAGATGAAGATTTTAGGGTCAGATATCTACACTTTTACTAAAAGTAAAAAAAAAAAAACAGATTGTAATGCACAGCAATCTGATTGGCCGTCAGATATCGACAGGTAGGTGCTTAAGGGACAATAGGTAAAAAAAAAAAAAAAAGGTTATTATGCATGGAGAAAGAGATTAGGCACAATAACGCTGTGCCGTGTGTTGATTTTCTTTAGCTTGCTGATTAGTCGTAGATTTCCTGGAGACTAATGAACAAATTATTGATTTGATTTCAGCTCATCAAAAGGCCTTGGCCAGCAGCCAGGCTCCGAGGTGACATGACGCCCGCTTCCTTAACCCCCACCCTGGCACCTGCATCAGCAATGCGTTCGCCTCGTGTTGCCCTGACGGCTGGAATGTGGAGCTGTTAACCTCGTGGCACGCAGAGCAGCGTAATGGCTGTTGTCTGCCACGTGGAGGCACTGTTGAGCTGTTTAATATATGCCTGTGTGTCTGGTAGGGACAGGCCCCTGTGGGGAAGGAGGGAACTTGTCAGTGATGTGGCAAAAAAAGGAAAAAAAGAAAAAGAACCAGAGCCCTTCTGTCAGAGCCTATAGTGAATCACAATGCAGCAACACAATGCAGTTAACTGCACTACAGTACTCGGCCGTTTCTACGCTGCCTCCTATAACGTCAAACCGCTCGCATGTTTGCACAAATTGCACATCCAATTTGCTGTTGCTTCCTCTGAGCTTAAGGTTATTTGGCACGTCTTACTTCGCCTTTACAGACGCAGATAAACTTGCAGAGGAAGTGCATCCAATTTAAACCTTTTTTTTCTAAATAAAAAAAGGAAATATTGTTAAATGTATATTTAATTCTTAGCTTAGCTACAATTAGGAGCAATAATTTAATCCAGGAGGAGGGGAATAAAGCTGCGGTTGAGCAGGACAATGACACTGGATCCAGTACCCGGCAGACTCTGTTCATATTTAAAATGGAGCTCTCTCTCTCTCTCACACTGAGCTGAAGGAGCTCAGCTTGACTGAAGCTTTAAATGCATTAAGCTCATGGCAGACTCTGGTGAGGCCACGCAGCACCGTAGGGTGATGTATTAGTACTTAAAGCAGAATCAGAGATGATGAATGTTGTAACGTTGAAGAAAATGTAACTTAAGTCAACGTTTTTTCCGGAGCGATGAGGTTACGATTCGTTTAATCTTCTTTCGGCGTTAAAGATTCAAAAAGACTCGGTGTGACTATCGTCAAGATGAACATGGAGGGTCGAGGAGATCAAGACAGTAACACGGTTTCTGGGATACGCTGTTTTACACGCCGTTGACTGACAGCTATAATTTGCCAGTTGAGCCTTTTGACCAGTGTCGGTCAGACCGAGAGCTCGCTCGCTGCACGTCCGCCCACACGTGCAACCAGGTTTCAGGAGGAGCTGACAAATAAACAGTTTGCGCTGCATACATTTACACCAGGGGTGTCAAACATACGGCCCGCAGGCCAAAATCGGCCCGCTAGGGTGTTCAATCCAGCCTGTTTCATGAATTCTGAAAATTAAAAAAAAAACACTTCATATTCAGGATATTTTGCGTAAAATTATTTTTCATTAAATATAAATATATTATATATAATAATAAATAATTATGTAATAAATATCTAATATACTTCTACTTCTTTGCATGAAAACAAAGGTCCGGGCCACTTAATGTCTAATTAGGTTGTATGCGGCCGTGAACCAAAATGAATTTGACAGCCCTGGTCTACGCTGTAAAGCTGTAAAAGAATATCTCTGCGAACATATCGATAACCAAAACCAAGGTTCAGGTGATAGCTTTTGCAGATAGGACTACTGCCAAGCCCCGCCCACATATGCAGAATGAATTTACCCTGCTGTCCCTCCCCTGCCCCCCACACTCACACTAGCTCTACACTTTGACATCCACTGGCCTGGACTACTAAAACAAACAAGCTGAAAACCCTCAATTCTTCTTGTTGATTTATGTAACATTTGCAGAAACTTGGAATAATTTTCTCATCAATGCCATTAAGAACATTCTGTCTATGCAACAACTGGAGTAACGGCCCTTTTCTAAACACTTAGGCAGAGACAGAGAGCGGGCTGACATAAATCCTCGGCATCTTTGTTATGTCCTGTTAAATATTGCCCTTCGTGCAGAAGTGATGATAACAAGAACGGCAAACCTGTCATCCCTTCATCTCTCATTCCACGCTGGCCTCTGTGGCTTAGCCAAGTCTCATTTAGCCATCACTGATACCAAATTGAGTTAGGTAGGCCCGGGGATGGACACAAAATCAATAACGGCACATCTGCAGTAAGACGGCATGCATATTTAATATTCCTGAAGCTGCAGGACACGAGGAAGAATCTGGCGGGGAGGTGAGGAGAGATGGAAGTGCACCTGAGGAATGAGATTGTGCGTTTTCACTGATGGCCTTGTAGATTGTATCTCCTGACCCGGGCGTCGGCAGCAGCAGCGCACCTCAGACTTATCTATGTATGACCTCTGTGTCCGGACCTGCAGCGGCTGGCGGGAGTTTCAGAGACGGAAAGGAGAAAGGAAACAAGCCCGTGTGTCTTTGCAACGGCAATCGTTGAGTCTTTCACCGGCGTATTTCTTTGTGTTTTTATTCGGAGATTAAAACCAGCGCTTTGGTGCATTTAACATCGCAGCTGTTCACGAGAGCACAAATACGACAGGTCATAAATGTGAGCGTGCATAAATGACTGCATTACGCAGATTCCTCTCAATGCCGGCTATCATCCCTCTGAAAGGTGAGTTGTATTCCATCACTGAATGCATCCGTAATTCCCTTTCTGTTCAAAATGCCTCAGTAATCCCGGCGTTTTAGCCCTTTGTACCTTCCATTTTCTCTTCTCATGTATCCATTTGCCCGCGCGAGTACTGAAAGTTTTTGATTAATGGCTGAGGGATGTTAATTAGTTTCACTATTTACCATATTTGCAAATACTGTGAAGATTAATTATGGTCCACAGATACGGGGAAACACAAAAACAGCTTTGCGGTCCAATGTGAGAAAACACACAGGGAGAAATCTCAGTTTTGGCGACACGTGTACAGCAAATGACTAATTCTGGAGGAGTTGTGACCATCCCTTGACCATTCCTTTGGTACTCATTTGGCAAAGATTTGTTGCAAATGATTTGAGTCCAAATGATTCATGGCGGGCCTTTCCTGGTGACGCGCCAACATGTGAAATCCAAATATGGAAATATCTCCCGTCAGCTGCTCCACCGCCCCATCTGTCAGTTCCAGCTATTTAAATAAAACCAAGGAGAATTTTAATTAATTCCTGCATTACCAGACACAAGGAAGTATTTGTGAATTTTCTTCTGGGATTCGCTGCACAAGTGGGTTGTGTGCGGGGTTGTATTTTTGTTGGTTTATTCCCGGATGCAGAATACTGCCACTGATACTTCTTTAGCTTGGGTTTCAATAAATAAGCAATGAACTAGAAGGCAGTGTTACTATATGTGTAGATGACCTGGCTCTGTTGTTATAAATGTGACATGCAGTGTGTGTTCCAGCTCAACCATTGAGAACAGGTCAAAATGGGGCTCAAGCCAAAATAACACAGTTAGCTGAACAGAAAGTGAGCAGAGCTTTTCCACAAATAGCACATTTTCAATTGAAAACACAGCCTTCTGCTTTCTAGTAAACAAAGTTTCACTTCACGTTGTTGCTCAAATGAATCCCAACAAAAAAGTGATTCGGCCTCTGGGCACTAAATTCAGAAGAGACAATAGCGCATTCAACGCGAGGGCACTAATTATTCGGATCGTTACAGAACGAGTCGTAGGACGACGTAAACCACGTAGACCCTGTATTTGGTTGCTAGACTTTTTGTGGAGCATTTGATCTAATTCAATCTCTTTTTTAGTAAGTACAGTGTTCCCTCTTTACATCGCAGATTTTGTTTTAATCCCATCTTGTAAAATTTTGGCTATATCGCAAAAAATAAACTAAAAGACATTATAAAATAATTTTACGTATGAAAGTTTTGTCCAAAATGTGCATTTTTGAAATTGAGATAAGCCCATTTGCGAACGATCGATGGTAGCGTTGTTTACCTAGACGAGATCGTACACAGCATACTATTGGCTAATACAATGCGTACCCGGTGTGCTATTGGCTAATTGAGCATGCTCTTCTGTTCCTCATGCTGATTGGCTCATGCATCATAACATCTCTCAGCATCTCCCCTTGTCTGTTGGCCACTCTGTCGTTCCCTTCGCTCTGCGTCTCCATTAAACAACTCTACTGTGGATATAATTGTGTGTGAAAGAGTAATACAGTCTATGGAGGGTTGATAACAGTGTGGGGGAGGTTCATAAAGGGTAAATATATACGTAAATAATATTAAAACTATGTTGCCTCTACTCACGATTTTTCTTAAATAATATTAAAACTATGTTGCCTCTGCTCACGATTTTTCCCATTTTACCCGCTGTAGGTCTTGGAACGCAACTACCGCGATAGCAGAGGGACCACTGTATTTCTAGAAATGTATTATCAACGTATCAGACCACACCTTTGAGCCTTATTTTAAACTACCCTGTAGTAATGCATTTCCAAGTAGCCAGAGGGTCGTCTTCAGATCTGGACGCCCAGCTCCAAGAACCTGCTGATGGAAGGAACTGTCTGTTTTTTTTTTAAACTGGCCCCATGGGTTTGGATATTCTAGGCGGCCCCCCCAGGCACCACAAGGCCGGGAAACTGCAGCGTCATTGAAATCAAAACTTCAGTGAAAAAAGTTCGGTGGGTGCTACGAGACATAGACTTTTTTTCTGGCAGGCTGTCAGATATGTGTAGAAGTGGAGGCAGAGACGTCCCTGGCTGCTCTCAGCAGGAGGTGAGGAGAAATACCCCGCGGGAGAGGGGGGGGAAGGCAGTAGGGGGGGGAAAAAAAAAAAAGATAAAAAAAAAAAAAAAAAAAAAAAAACGGAAGAATTTCACGCCAAGTAACAGAAACTGTCTGAGGTCAGTGAGGTCAGTGACCTTTGTAGTAAAAGGACAGTGGTGTACAAAATCTGCCCTCATATCTTTGTCAAGAAAGAGAGTGGCCAAGATGCAGCATACAGAAGTGAAAATGAGCTTCCTGCCCTGGGTGTTCAGGCCATCCCTCGAGGGAGCTGTGTGGCCAGTTGGGGTGGTTTGTGAAAATCATTGGTTTTCTCCTGGATTTTACTCTGGAAACGTTGTCAGGCAATTGGGAGGAGACCTGGGGCAGACCCCAGGCACACTGCAGGGATGACATATCCTGTTTAGCTCGCAAACCACTTGAGATCGCACCATGAGAGTTGGTACACGTGCAGAAGGATCTCTGTACTACTTCAGTCTCAGCTCCTTTTTCCTTTCTTTTATTTGTCTAAAGATGTTTTTAGACTACTCCATAAATGGGGATTTTCGACACTCTTAGCATAATTTTGTCCTTCTATTCTTTCCGCCCTGCGGGGTTACTTGCATCGTAACCTATCTTTAACGATGGGCACAGAACACCAATGCGGTGGCACTAATAGGCTGCACGTATCATGATGATTCATTTCTGATTAGGGAGCCGTGGACTCAAGTTCACCAACGTTCTATTTCTAGTTCCCTCCCTTTCCTCCGATCGCATTTGGTGCGATTGCAGAAACAGCGAGAAAAATCAGAGGGAAAAACAGAGACACCTCGTTTTACAGGGAACATCATCTGAGGGCAAGTTTGCAAGGGTAATAAAGCCTCCAGGACACACACACACACACACAGGAAAAACCTCTTCTTAAAAACGCCCATGTCGTCGCTTGTGGTCGAAGGAGTATGCTAAAATTTTACAATCCCATAAGTGTGAATGACTTGCCCGATGCTTTCAGGTTTTTATAGGAAAATGCCTAAGAGGCATGTAAAACCTTCCCTTTATTAAAGACCACTTAAGCGTTTTTATGACGCCTAGCAGCAGTCACTGATGGATATAGACACATCCTGGCTCCACGCTGCTTTATGAACATGAAGAGTTGCCTCTGATTTTCCTTTATTTTGTGTTAGAATTAATATTGTTGTATCATCTGTGCATTACGGGATTCTCACTTCCCCGTTTTATTCTAACGCTAACCTCCGATTATGATTCCGTTAGCTGAGCATATTCCAGCATGCAGCCGTCAGCAGGTTAACACCAGGGAGAGTCAATGTCAGGTCATACATTTATATAATCCTTTAACCTCACATTCATACCCAGGGGTGGTATGACATTTTCATCCATAGAGTGTGAAGAGTTTGGTTTTTTTTTTTTTCAAAGTTGCCTCCATGCTGATGTTTAACAGAACCTCACCTTTCCTTCCTGGGGCCTCGATCTACCACAGAACCTTTAGGGGAAAAAAGAAAGCAAACATATTACACTAGTGTCTTCGTCCAGGCGCTTTAGGTCAGATCATGGCCTTCGCTTCAGACGTATAGGCAGTCGCCCCGGGCGCCATCTATTGGACAGTGCGCTGCTATAAACTGTCCATAAAAAACACAAATTTAACAAAAAAAATATTAATAATTAAACTATTGTCCATCTCTCTTGCTTTTTAAAAAGCAATGAAAAATACAGGAAAAAAATATTTATTTGTTGTCGTAGATCTGGAATTAATATGATTAATTAAAGAGTACCTGTGGAATAATTATGATTAATCGTAGTTAATTGTGATTATAATTAATCACAATCAATCATAATAAGCCATGGTAAATCAGCAGTCCTAAATATGCCAAAACATTTTTGAACTATTTCATAAAATGTGGGGAAAATATGCAGTGTATATTTGACTACAATTTAGCTGTGTAGAGTGGGTGGACTGTAGTCATCTGTGTATCTTCAGAGCAGTTTGTCGACACAATGAGAATCACTTTCAAAACAAGAATATTAATCAGTCTACAGCAGGCATGGGCAAACTACGACCCGGGGGCTGGATGCGGCACGTTTTGCTTTTTAATCTGGCCGGACAAACTTTTTCAAATTATGTTATCATTTATATTATCATCAAGCCATTGCCTTTTCCCAGCAATACCCACATTTCCCCAATAGATGGCGTTGAAGAGGCCAAAAGCATTTTAGCCTTTCTGCATGATTTTTACATGTCATTGACCTTAGTTCACACACTCTATCTATTTGCTCTTGACCCGGCCCCCCTCCTACAGTTGGAAATTGTGGCTTGCGAGTCAGAGAGTTAGCTTGGACTGGGACACCAAGCTATAATCCCATCTAGGGCACCAAAACGGCTGGAGCCGGCTCTGGCCAAAGGTTTATAGTACACTGAGTCACAGGACGTTCCTGACCTGAGCTGTGGTTCCTTTATGGCCATTTCGCTCCCAAGTGCAGACCTGGTATTAAGTATTCATTATATGCGTTGGTGTTGAGCCAAAACCAGCAGCCTTATGGTCAGGTGTACCTCCTTTTCTACCTCTCCACTGTCATTCCTTTCTTCCCCTCCATCCATTTTGCTGTTGTTCTCTTATAGCCAAGGTTTTAATTGCTCTGAAGCTTTGTGCTCACCTCAGGGACCTTAACAGGATGTTTTACAGAGCTTTGGGGAGACTGACTATTAATAAATAATATTGCCCCTGTCTCCCCTCCCCGCACCCCATCACCTCCCTCTTCCATCACAACAACAGGATGTCAGAGAGGTAACACCAGCTTTTGGTAACCTGCAGTACTTCCCCCTCGAAGGTGAAGGAATCAGAGGTTAAATGCACAATCAAATTCCAAACCGTTCCAGACACAAAAAAAAACTGCTTCCTTGTAAATTGCTTGCTGTTTATCATAGTACCAGCTGCAGCCTTTGTAGCCAATTCAGCAATGTGTTGTCTATTGGCTGTGAAAGCCCAAGTAATGAAATACCTTCTTATCAGGTGTAATATTTCAAAGGGCCGTAAACTATGCTATTGTAGTTTTTTTTTCTTTCTTTTAATATGCTGCCGCTTGTTAATACAGTCGTATTATAATTCCAAACAGAATTGGCATCACATCTTTGAAAAAGCTCTTTTTTAATTTCTGCTCCCTTTGTTCGTACTCAGTGTAGTTTTCCCATGTGGCGGCGCTTGAGGTTTTTCGCTTTGGTGTACTGCTGCGAGGCAAGACTTTACACATTTCATGCGTATCTATGGCTTTCACTGTTGAATTGACCTCATGACAGAGCACAGTTTTAATGAAACAGCACTTTAAAAAAAAACAAACACTCATTGACAACCTCTTCCATCAAAGCTTTCCTTCCCTTTCACCCAAACAATAAGCCCATATCAGTTTCCCAGAGGCAGCATCTACGTTAATCGGTAATAACAACAGCTTATCCAAACCACTTATGTTGTTTGAACTTTTATTTGTTCTCGGCCAGTGGGATTTCTGCTGTTTCTGATGTGGATTTTTTAGATGATGCAGACAATGGGCATGAAAGTGATATTGTTTTGAGAAATAATCTCAAGGGTTTGTTGGGTTTAGCAAATACACTAATGTTTTATTTGATAGGGCAATTATTCATACTGCACCAGGCCAGACAGGTTGGCAAAATAAAAGCAGTAGGTGCAGTACTCAACGGTAATATCTATCTACCTATCATCCATCCATCCATCCATCCATCCATCCATCTACCTATGTTTGCAGGTTGCTTTTTCGTTAAACATGGTCCTATAAATATTGGCTGTACAACATTGTAAAACACTGCTTTAGGGTACACACTGTAGTAAACATATACATTATACTGAATAGAGTATTAATTCAGTACAATAGATGCCTTGTAGTGTAATTATTAACAAACAACTACTGTAACATTGTACATTGTACATGTAATGTTTTTACCTTTAAGACTGGTAGAGTAGAATAGCGCCGCTCTTGCCTGGTACGATGCTGCATGGGTGGCGTGGGTAGCGGCCAAAATGATATTAAGGTGGTAGTGTGTGGTATACTGAGTTTGAAACCGCAGACGGATTAATAAACTACACAAGGACTTGCGGGAGTTTTGGTTTGCTTCTCTGAAAATACGCAACTTCAAAGTTCGTAAACCCCAGTAAACACTGTCACATCTGTGTTATACTTGTAGTCTAACCCAGTACTTCTTGGGCCATGGTGAGGTGCTGGGGGAGGTGAGGGGTTTGGGGGGGTTCTAATGGAATATGGCAAAAAGGTTATACCAAAGGTTAACACAAGGAAAAGTAAATGTAACCCTAACCCTCTGTTGTTCCGCTGCTGACACCGTCCCTACGCACTGCGTTGTGTTAGTGTGGAGGATGGGGTGTGGTGTGGCGAGACTCAAGCATCGGACGCTGGGGTTCTGATTATGGCTGAGACCGTTTATTATTTCACCTAGATGGGAGTGATACACAGACTGCGTTAAACATAAACATTCAAACAGGATTTGTGCATAAACCTAAAATCAAATAATACAAAACAAATTGCATACACTGCCACGCGTGGCTAATCGACGGTAGCTGTACTACACATCCTACAACGGACTAACGGTAACTCTCGACATTGTACTGCCACTAAAACATGTCAACGCCCTGAACCGGCAGCATAACATTTATATAACACTCTCCACAACACAGAATAATATGGCCCATTTTCATTATCTCAAACTTTATAACTTTGGGGCGCCATCAGGTGCACTGCTTACCTAGATGGGAGTGACACACTGACTGAACCCCGTAGGGGTACGTCAGGCTCAATATAGCGGCGATAGTGTCCCCACCAGGACAAACAGTGTAAAAGGCGAATGAGGAAATGATGCTCCCTAGCGCCGCACACAATCCACTACCCTACATAGACTTAGCTGTGTCTGTGTGGGTCAAATTGGATGACAGCTTCAGTGAGTAGCTTTAGTAAGGCACAGTAACAGCGTTGTAACGATCAATAAAGTAGTTATATTACCCGTTACTGAAAAAAAAATAACGCCGTTAGTAACGCCGTTATACCCATCACTGGTTGCAACCCTGGCTTTTACATTTGCAGGTGTCCCCACCAGAACAAACAGTGTAAAAAGGGGAATGAGGAAATGATGCTCCTACGTGCTGCACACAATCCACTACCCTACATAAAGAATTTTCAAAGATTCAATTAATATTTTGCCAGTTGTTCAGATTACATAAAATATAAACACATCATGATCGCTCATGATGTTTTCATTTTCTGGTAATGCCCCACCGCTGCAACTGTTGATTTGCTTTGTGTGTAAACTTTTTCCTGCACCGTCATTGTTCTTCGCAGTTAGCGCGGGGGAGGAGGCCCCTGTTGTGGCGGTGCTATTTAAGTAGCATGCGTGACAGGGGGCTCATTGCGGAACAACACCAACGCTAGAGAAAGGTACACCTCCTCACCAGTGTTTACTTGTGATTCTTTACAGCATAAATACTCCAATACCAAAATATTATCCACATTAGCTAGCCACACTAGCTAAGATCAATATAAGTTTTCCGAGTCTACATTTTTAACCTCAGTCCTTTTTGCTTGCGGTACGGATAAAGACTGTGGTCCGATAGCCCAGCTTGAAAGCACAGACCTGCCCCCCAGCTCCACTAGCCCTCCCAAGGTACTGCGACTAATTACATGCTGTAATGCATCAAGATGGAAAGTAGCAATACTGAGGTTTAAAAAGGTAGAGGGGCTGTGGAATTGATCCAGTACCAAATGATGGAAGAATTGATCACACCTCAGTGTGGTGGAGTCAAACGAGAGATAGCATTCCCTAATGAGGAAGAATCGCCATTAGTGACACAGTTAACAGATAGGTGGGCAATCTCCGAGGCTGATTAAAAAGGCTTATGAGCCATGGGACGCATTTGTCCTCTAAAAGTAGTGCTTATACGAAGAGAAGGGAAGATAGAAGAGGGAACAGGAAAATGACTTAGCGTTGTCATTAAAGAATGATACTGTAGGGAATCAAAATATTATGGATCAGAGCGGCCTGATCAATCGCAGAATAGCTGTGGGTAAATTACAATGAATCAGGATTAATCAAAACGAAACAATATTTCCAAGTATGACAAAAAAACAACAACAACTGTTTGTCTGTATTGCTGGAACTGGAAGACAAATAAGAGCGAGTAGATGTTTGTGTTTCACACCTGTTTTTATTCGTGACTAATCCAAATGGTGAGATGGAACTCAATGTTGCTTCATATAGTGGTTACTCTGCGTCTTTATAGTAGCTTGTTTAATGTTTCTAGAGTTGGTCTTCACTTCGTGGTGAAGCCACTTACAAATGCATGTTAGGCGTTGAGATGGTATTTAGAGCTTGAGGTCCACCTCAAAATTCTTTTCTGCTCTATGTGTAAATGTAAATTAGAGCGAAGGTAAAGGGATGGATGGTGGATCCTGTCCTTGTGTTTAAATTGCATTCAAAATGTTTGTCAGATTAATTTCACTGTAATAAAACAAGTTTGTTGCCTAAGCAAATGCAAATGTTTCCATTCTGGGTGGCTCATGTAGTTTTTGTCTTTCTAGCTAGAAGATCACAGTTTGCTTGTTTGATCCCTAGGCCCTGGTTATGTTCGGGTTTTCTTTAGGTTCAACTCAACGGATTACACCACACTGATTTTAATTATTCATGTGTCCTTTAGCAGCTACCATACTTCCATACTCCGGGAAGCATCATTTACAAACGCTATCAGGACCGTTTTCAACAAACTACAGGCTCCTTAAATCACCTTATCTGAGTTTCCTCCCTTTACAGGCTGTATCTGGACTTGTAATCCAGCGGAGCACCATCCTTCTCTGACCTCAGTATCATGAGAGAGAAACAGTTGTGCCGTCAGTGTTTGTTTTGATCCCTGTGATACCTTTGACCTTTTGTTCTAATGTCACAGAACCATGGAAACAACATGCTGTTTTTTTTGTTTCGTTTTTTTTTTTTGCACTCTCTTGGCAGCGCTCAGCTCGATGAGTAATGATGAATATACTCTGTTCCTCTCCTGTTTCTGTTCCTTTGACGCCCACACTTCTCCACTCACTACTGTTTGGGTTCTTCACTTTAATTGGGCGGCATAATTTGCAGGTTGTAGACACTGCATCCACCACACTGCGTTATTTGGTGCTGGAGACAGTTGGGATTTATGTCTTCAATTGTTTCAGGCGCAAACCTGCTCCCCGATCACCAGTGTAGTAAGATTGATGTGTCAGATACAACCACACATGCATACAGACAAAGCAAAATCAATGCTCTTCCCCGGGAGCCAGAAAACAAGAGAAACCGAAAAAAAGAGTGAAAGTGAGGCTGTTAGCAAGTGGAGGTGATTGTCATGAAACACGCCGGGCGATGTCATCCACTTAACAAAGCCCATTAAACAACACTTCAGAATAAGCGGTGAGTTTTAAGTCAGATTTATGGCACTCATAAATGTTTAGAGTCCTGTTCAGACACTCTCAGGGTAATCTGGGGGATTTGAGCATTATTTATTTATGAGCAAATACCGACTGTGACATATATTGAGCTTTAGTGGACAGAAACAAAAATTGGAAAAACAAAGTTCTGTCCTGATTCCACTCCATTTTAAATATTTAGTTTGTCACACACTGGATACTTATGGATTGTAACTGAAATCAGTGCCATAGGCGTAAACATTCATATTCCCTGGTTTTTATGAAGGTCTTGTTTGCATTTAGTAACTGAAAAAAAAATAAAAAATAGATATATATATGTGTGTATATAGTGTGTTTGTACTGACTGAATTCAAAATAAGGACAGGAGGAAAAAAAAAAACAGTTGGAGCATCTGACTGAGCAAGAAAGTGAAACATAATCTTTAGCTATTGGTGCTAATCTTTTTGATTTGGGAAAATTCACTCCAGGCACTGAATCAAAGAAGCTATTTGCATTTTGAGGTTATTTGCATTTGAGGTTGAACATGAGGTTTTAATTTTCTGTGGATTACCTGAATTCAAAGCTCCTTGTCAGAAAATGGAAAGATCACTATCTTCTACCCTCCTCTTCCTCCTTTCTGGCTGTTTAACCCGCTCCTTATTTCTCATTGGTGTTTTGTCTTGAAAAACATGTCGATCCAGTGACCTCATCCTCGCTACGACCAGCTGTACCCCGGTTAGCAAGTGTCGCTGTGTTTTCCTACTGCAGCTTCACACTGTCATGGGTAGTTTATTTAAGTAGGTCAACAATGTTGGGGCTTTGGAGGTATTGTAATATCAAGAGGAAGACTGAGACGGGAACAGAACTGACTGTAAGGTGTTTCTTTACAATACAAACAGTTTCATAAAACACTAAAACAGCTTGGCCGGTGATAATTGAAGTTTCTGGTTTGGCTGTCTCGTCAAACACCGTGACATTTTTACTGTTAAAAAAACATTCCCCCATGATGTCCTTAGCTTTCACACACACACCTTTAAACATCACATTTAACATAACAGGCTGGAAGATTCCAATGTTGTTGTGCACAGAGCGATGGTCGGAGACCGGGAGAGGCAGACGAAAAGCAATTAACAGTCACAAATAGCGTCAGGAAAGCCATCCAAGGAGGTTACACAGGTAGTGAATGTCACTTACTGCTCATGCCCAGTTCCTTCATTAAACCCTCCCGTAAGGGCAGACACACTTAAATACATATTTGCATACAAATGCAGTGATTAACCCTCTAAGTGCATTAGCCGCGGCTGCGTCTTACAGCTTCTCCTGCTAATGTCTCACTCACTCCTTGGCTATATGTGCCTTGGAAGTAGAATAACAAGGCTTTACTAACTTATCGAGTTATTAACTTAAAATCGACCTCTGTTGTAAGTAGAATAACAAGGCTTTACTAACTTTGTAAAATCGACCTCTGTTGCTCCTTAATGCCTTTTTGTTCATGAATAAAAGAGATGAGGAATTTCTTTTTTCAATTGAAAAAAAAAATCACTGTAAATTTCCATTTAGTATGTGGTTAGGGATATGTGATTCCTCTGTTTCAAGGCAAACATGCTAACCGCTACACTATTAAACCATTAAACTGCTACAAAAATAAATCAGCTATACATATATAAAATTATCTGGAACCACAATAAAACATTTTTCTAAATTTTTTTTAAAATTATTAGTCACTTTTTGCTATTTAGTTTTCGATGCTCTGTGTCGTCCGTGGTGATCCTGGCGACCTTTGTGTCACAGTGGTCGTCTCTGTGAAACCTCCACAGAAACAAATATTTGGCAGCAGCAAAATTAATAAAAAAAAGGTTTAATTCAGGGAGATTTTATAGAGTTTTATAGAGTGACTCTAGCACAATTCTTTATGCATGCTTTGTTTTTAACACCACAGAGCAAATCACAAGATCCCAGTTGTGGCTGTAGTGCAGTATTACAGTACAAATATTATTAGAACTTTAAAAGGATGCAAAGTACATCCAAAGAACGGCGCAGAGGTTCATCAAGTCGGATGCCTGCAGTGGAGTGACAGAGAAAACAGCAGAGGAGCTAGTTTGTGCATCCTCTCTGCTTTTTAAGATCTGCTGTATTTAGAGCAGATGTACAATGACACACAGGAGGAAGCCACTGAATGTGCCAAAGGGCTGATGTGTTCCTAGATCAGTGTGTGTACAAAGGCTGGGGTGCAGGGAGCCAGAGAAGGAGAGCGAGCACAGCAGAAGAGGAAAGAAATAAATATGGAAAATCATTTTTTTCCTTTTTGTTTGTTTCCCAGTTCAAACGTACACTTGGTGACATCGCGCTCTCACATCCAAGCACACGTCTCCCTGTGGAGTCAACAATTACCACATGAAAAGGAAGAGCATATCATGAAAGGCAGACGGACTTCATCAGCCTCGCTCCGTGTTGTTTTACATGTTACTGGAGATGGTGAATAAGTATTAAATACAGGACTTTCAAAGAACACATTTCCCTTCCTCGTCACTCGCCTCAGCCCTTTTCCCCGTCCACTTCATCCCATCCTGCTCCTCCTCGCTCAGCCCTCCCCTCCCCCTCCATCTCGTTCTCCTTCCTCTGTCCATTGGCAGCGCACACAGCCATGAGCAGAGCTAATTAAATGCTTCTAAGTGAGTTGCCTCAGCCTGCCTGCCATCCCAGTCTCAGCGAAAGGTCATCTTACTCACAGGCATGAGGCAGACATTTCTCACGACTTCCTTCACTTCCTGATTTTCCTTTTGAGAAATTTAGCAGATTGTTAATTATCAGATTACAAGTTTGCCTTTTTTAAAGGCCAGCAAGTTGCCCGGAGGTGAATGGTTTGAAAGAAAAAAATGGAAGCAGAAGTTAAAAGGAGTGAAAGAGAGGAGAGGAGCTTTAAGCAACAGAAAGCACTGTGGGGGTTCAGCTTTTCTACTCTTTGCTTGAGTTGAGTCAGGGCTATGAATCGTGAACAGACTGGGAGTATTTGAGATAAGCAGAGGAGAGAGGCTCTGTGTTTGACAGTAACCCCTCTGCTCTTTGTCTGCTCCCATCAGACCTTCACAGGCGCTGCCTCCACCTCCGTTTCAATCTGTCGAAATTCCGAATTGAGTCTGTTAAAAGGAAGCAAAGCTGCGCGGGAAAACGCACACCCGGCCTGTCAGCATGACCGTACTGTTGACCACAACTGAAATCACTCCTCAAGGCAAAAGAACACCAAGTACTGTTCACTTCTCTACCTCGAGTCCAGCTCCTCTACTGTGCCAAATGGACACAAGGCATCCTGATAATATTAGAACCAGAGTAAACCCTTTTTAAATAATTTAGTACCAATGGAAAAGACGGGAGGGGAATAGAGAATAGAGCAGCGGTCCACAACCTTCTTTTGTACCAGTGACTGGTCCGCAGGTATCAGCCGGTACTGCGAACCAGTAATACTGCACCATCGTTAAAGGATCATTACATTTTCCACATAAAACATATTTCACACTTTATTCTGTTAGTATCAGACCTACGCACCGGCACTGGTCCCTAGACCAGATGTTGGTGACTCCTGTTGTGGAGGACCAGCTTCCAATGCTCAGATTCCTTGGAATTGTTAGTCTGCTTGTTTAGCTATCCTGTCTACAGATGTCACGATGGATTTGCTTAAAGGCATATTTGGTTGGTTAGCTCATATGCACGCTAGCATATTAAACAACTTAAAAACCTTTAAAAAAGCGTATGTTTGTCGCTGTTTGTACAAATCTACTCCAGAGTATTTTAACAGTACAGCACATGGTGTTACATTTATGTATTGAAGGTGCTATATAAATAAATCAAGTTTAGGTGTTACATAGCGTAGCATCGGTGCTCCTAGCGCTTTGTTTGTAACTTGTACTGTGAATATCCGATATGTCCTGTGCTCACGTTAACGTGGGTACTTTCAAAAATGAAGAACACAAAATATTTGGAACATTGCCATGTCCCTCTTTACAAATCATCAGCCAAGATTAGCATCTGTTTCAGCATCTGACGTCGAAAAAATGTCTAGTTTATCCAATGTTATATTCTCCACGAGCCATATTATATATATAATAATATGTTTTCCTTTTCTTGTCACTGCTAAACTGTTTCCCTGCTTTCCTTGCTAACGTTCATACTTCTGAGGGAGAGGTGGAGTCAGCAGTAGCCTGTTAGCATTTAAAGGTAAAGGCGCAGAAACTGGATGTTCGGAACAGTAATCTTAATTAGATGTGTAAAGAAACCAGCTGCGCTTGATCATTAATGTAATTAATAACATTACATTTAGACGTCAAAGAACCATATTTAGTGATTAGCGGTATACTCTACTCAGTTACCACAGCTGTTCAGTAGAGAAAAGTATCACGTCTCATGTATCACTGCAGACAGCTGTTCAGTAGAGAAAAGTATCACTTCTCATGTATCTTTGGCTTTTCAATTTCCAAATAAAATCAAACTCTCTTAGTACCTTCTGTGTACTTTTACAGCTTTGCTCTTCTTAACTTGTGCGGACGCTGCTATTACCACAAACATGACTACACATAGTATTTTAGCAAACAAGAGATCGTTCCATTAATCTTTCCAGAAAGTCCCCAACTATAATTTTCATAACGCTTGAGCTGCTCATCCTCGAACATATGTTTTAAAATAGGGTGATTTTTCATGCTTATATTTTTTAAATTTAAGTAAAACTTTAACCACCGCTGTCATCCCCGGCTCATGAATACAAAGCTGCTCTGCTGCTGTCAAATAATAGACACCCAGTCATCCTTGAAAGCACCACCGTGAAGGATCCTGACCACAGCTGAATGAAAAATACAGCTTAATTTTTCTCTGATAACTTTCACGCCGTGCTCAGATGAACATGGGCGAGGAGCTGACTGCAAAGAAGCCGTAGAGCGAGAAAGGCTGATTAATTGATCACAAGACACTTTCTCCAGCACGCTGTTGTTTCTCCTGCAGCTAACTGCTAGTACATGCTCGCGCCCTCCTCCTTTAGCCTCACCTACTTCTGATTGTGTGACCTTCACTTAGCTATGGTGATTTGTAACTAATGGGCATAAGTTATTTGTTTTCCTGCCCGGGGGCGACCAGTGCTGGCTGTCCAAACGGTCGACACTATAAGCAAGCAAGTAAATAAATGGGACAAGAAGAACAAATGAATAAGGAGATGGATGTTCTCGTCCTGGAGACACAAAGGCCTAATTTGAGCTGATAAAGGACCACATCAGACGTGACCCCTTGCTGAGATCGGTGGGTCGATGGAGTGTCAGAGAAGCCCGTGCAATCTTTAGCCAATTGCTCAGCGGCCCAGAGATCTCATCGGCTTCTTTTCTCTTAGTGGAACGAAAGTGATGGGAGTGGGAACAAAAAAAAAAAGCCAGAGTGAGGAGGGTGGGGCTGCTACGATAAGTGACAGCCAATGTTTTAAAAACAAAGGAGGACTTTCTCATCGTTCGCCCCCTTCACGTCCTCGTCCCATCGGCTCGGTGATAATCTGAAACAGAGCCACTTAAGGATCGGCTTTTGTTTGTAATTCCTCAGACTGATATCAATACGGGGCGGGGTCACCGTCACTCTCTCTCTCCAGTCTGTCTTCTTCTGCTTCACAGTGTTAGCCCCTGATCTGAAGGGTGGAGGGTTACGGGTAATCACCAAAGCAATTTGAGTGCCAGCTGTGATCCGATTGGAGGCAGAGGTCAGCCAATTACAACCGTCGCATCACTTTGTGCAAGGCAGCGACTGCCTCCTGAAGAATCTGGGAGGGAGTGAGGAAGGGACAGAGAGGAAAACAGATTTTAGGAGGAAGTGGAAGAATGAACATGAAAAAAAAAGAAAAGGGCAGTGGGAGGAAAAGTTAGTTAGATTTTTGAGCTGATAGAGAGAAGAAGAGCGGAGGAGGTCAATGACACAGAGAAGAGGACACAGCTTAAGAGGAAAACCAAACTAGGAGATTGAATGAAATTAAAGTAAATACTAAATGTAAGGTACATGTGGATTTTTTTTGGCAAAACTATAAATAAAACACTTATTTAAAATCTCTACAGGTACTAATCAAGGAAACCATCAAGCATAATTATTCCTTGTATAATCATTATCATCACTTCTATTAACAATTAGTGCGTAAAGTGGACCTTTGGTAGGGAACACGCTATTTTTAAAAGCATTTTAATAGCATAGTTATATTATTGAAATCACATTGGAAATAAAACATGTTGAGTGCTCAGCGCCTTACTCCTGTCCCTGTAATTTTACATTGACGTTATGGTAAAATGGTATTATTTTGTAACTCTGTTTTGCGTATCGATACAATATGGATTATGGTCTTGTCGTGATATTTACATAACACCACTATGACCAATACAGTTTCACTAATAGGAAGCAGGGGGCGCAGTCGGACAAAATCTGAGCAGTTGTAATGTTCATACTGGTTGTGATAAGTTGGTCAAGCTGTGGGGCTAGCACGACACATGTTGCGCTAAATCGCAGTTTGCCCAATCCCAAGACCAGGAATCCAGCACCAGTGGTACTCCTGGTACCACTGAAAATTTACACACTGACAGCCACGAGAGGGCACTGGTGCGACTTATATATGCTTTTTTTTTTCCTTCATTATGCAATTCTTTGGCAAGTGCGATTTATACTCTGGAGTGACTTATAGTCCGGAAAATACGGTGATTCAAAACACCACATCATGATAAGTTGGTTTAGCTGTAGGGCTAGCTGTCACAGCTGAATCCCAGTTTGCCCAATCCCAAGTTGTGTTACATCAATAAAGGCAGAAAATTGTGCTGTAGGACTACATGGAGAATGATGCGGTAAAGCTGGGTTTGATTCCTGGTCTTTCTGTATGGAGTTTGTCCATGTTGTCTCTGTGTGGGTGTAGGTTTTCTCTCATTACTCTGGTTTACTCCCATAGTCCTAAAACATGCAGATTAGGGACTAGGTTAATTGAAAAGTTTTAAATTGACCGCTGCTATGAATGTGAGCGTGACTAACTACGTTTTCTGTGTAGCCCTCTGATAGATTGACAAACTGTCCAGGGTGTACCCTGTCCTCTCCAGTCTCCAGTACCCACCTCAAACTGTCCAGGGTGTACCCTGTCCTCAGTGGGGTCTCCAGTACCCACCCAAGAACCTTAAAAGGATTAAGAAGTAAAAAACAAAAGAACAACAGATGTTCTACATGAGAAGGAAAAGGTAAAAGAGACTCAAGCATAGAAGAGTAATGTGCAATGCTTTCGAACACCATATCTGAGAAAAAAAAAAGAAAACCTCACACTTACCGCACACCAACCAAGCTAGTTGTAATTGTAAAAACATACCTGCAATGACCTGAACACAGATTAAATATCAACTTCTCATTTCTTTTTTTGATCTGATTTGCAAAAACACAGTGACCCTGATATTTATTGCTTAGTCATTTACTTCATATATGCGTCATTAACACCAATGACAAGCTCTGCAGAACCGCTAATAGGTTAATTGAGAGCTTCTCAAGACTTGGTAGGTGACATTGAGCGCGTGATTGGCTTCACTGTATATAAGTGGGAATGAGCTTTGCATAATGTTTAACGGCCTCTTGGGTTCAACACACACACACACACACAGATTTTGTGTTTAATTAATACTGACACCATCATGTTCATAGCAGGAAACCATGCATTAGCTGTTGTGTCTACTGCTCTCTCTCTCTCTTCTTCTTCTTCTTCTTCTTTCCCAGCCAGTAGAAGTTTTAAACACAGAATCAGTCAACAGTTTTTGACTGTTCCCGGCTGCCTTTGAGTGTTCACATGTACATGTGTGTGGGCAGACAGGTTGACAGTGCATGCAGAGCGTCAGAAAGAGAGAGTCAGGCAGGCAGTGAGCATCTGTATTGGGACTTCCCATCGGTGCCAAAGGTTTTCTGCCTCCCTCTCTCAGTCTCTTTTCCTGTCTTTCTTCTTCCCCCTCAGAGACTTGAGGTGGAAGGAAGAGACCTTTTTTTCCCCCCTCCACAATCTCACTCACACACTCCCTACCTTTGTTGCAGAACAGGTACTACGCCCACCAACGGGTCACAGATGAGTGTCAAAAGAAATGTGGCAGCAAAGTGAAAAATTGAAAAAGGTAAATCTCGTATGGTGAATGTGTCTCCTGGGTGTCTCTCTGTATTGCTCTGCTCATGTGTTTCTGTGTTTGTAAATGCCTCCGTACTCGCTGTTTGCCTGCTGGACACACAGCAACCTCAAGCAACCTTTTCTTTTTGTGTGAAGTACGTGTGTTCACAGCAAGTTAAATTTTCAAAAAGGAGCAGAGAATGTGGACAAAATACTGTATTTTCCGGACTATAAGTAGCACACTTTTCATCCTTTAGCTAAGTTTGCAACTTGTACTCAGCAGCGACCTATATATTAAAATATATAATTTCACAGGTTTGTTATTTTCACACTGCTAGAGGGCACTCTCGGCTTGTGTACCAGTATCTGCTACTCCTGTTCCACTGAAAATTTACATGTTCAAACTGACAGCCACTAGAGGGCACTGGTAGGACGTATATATGTGTTTTTCTTCTTCATTATGCATTTTTTGGCTGGTGTGACTTGTACAACGGAGCGACTTATAGTCCGGAAAATGAGGTAATTCAAAACAAAACATCCTTAGACTGACGTTGATGTGGACGAATTGTGTCCCAAGGAGAACTGCAGCTAATCACAGCAGTCGTCAGATAAAGCTACAGCCCAAGCTGGGCAATTCACCAGGGTCACAAAGACAATCTTTCATATTAACCTGTTCACTTGGTACCTACGGTTAATACACTGACCTGGTTAGAATTATATTATAAGAAAACTTGAATATAAATTGAATTTTTGTGACGCAAAGACATATTTTACTGTGGTGGCATAGAGTGAAACTACAATCTAAATCCCGAAGAAATTTTATTTGTTTAATTGTATTTATTAACTGCACACACACAGACACACACACACATACACACACACACACACACACATATATAAATATATATATACTACTCATTGTGGGCTTTTTAAACCAGCAATCAATACTGGAGTTGAACCATCAATATTTTTTATATTTTTATAGATAGAAACATTAGCTGTTAAAGGACTGTATTTTGAAAAAACAACAACAGTTAAAGGACTGTATTTTGAAAAAACAAAAAACAACAACGACAAAAAACTGAGGTCCCTTATGTGTCCCACACTGGGGGAATTCACAGTGTGTCGTGCCTGTTGTAGTGGAGCAATCACTGAGATCACTTTCAGCTGTGCTCACCAGCTGACCCTAATCATCTCTCAGTGTATATAAGCTGCTGTCACACAGCCTTCTTTTGCCAGATTGGCTCATCTACTCCTGCATGTTTGAAGCACCTGTGCTTGTCAAGTTTGACGATACAACCTTCAACTGCCTATGACTTGTCTCTGGTTGAGATCCACACCAAGCCTTTCCTGTTCCTTGTCAGGATCCCTCAGCTCCTTCAATCCTACAGTGAGTTTACATCGTTCAGGAGACTTCATCACGCTACTGAGACATTTTCTGAGGTTTGTATGATTTCAGTAAACTGATTGTTAAAACTCCTTATTGCCATTGTTTGTTTTGAGTGTGTTGTGTTTGGGTCCAAACCTTGCTTTCCTGACACAGCATGAGTCCTTGCAACTCACACAAGCTGACACCAGAGGCACAATTGAGTATGTGGTTGCCACACACAGACTACCACAACTGAGGTGCCATGAGGAATACGTGGTTCCTCTGGGGCTCTGTGTAAGGCAGGCATGCTAACTGTACACCATGGAGCCACAGACCAGCCTGTATTTGGGTAATTTAATAATTTTAGCGGTCTATTATTATGGGTTTTTTTTCTTTCTGTTTGACAAGAGAAACTTTGTGAGTTCATTCTTAAAAATGTAAAGCTAGGAAGGAAAGGAGGGAAGGAAGGAAGGAGGAAAGGAAGGGAGGAAGGACTGAAGGGAGGAAGGAGGGACTGAAGGGAGGAAGGAAAGAAGGAGGGAAGGAGTTAAGGAAGGAAGGAAGAAAGGAGAGAAGGAAGCATGGAAGGAAAGAAGGAGGAAAGGAAGGAAGAAAGGAGGGAAGGAAGGAAGGAGATAAGGAAGGAAGGAAGGAGATAAGGAAGGTAGAAAGGATGGGAGGAAGAAAGGAAGGAAGGAATGAAGGAGAGAAGGAAGAAAGGAGGTAAGGAAGGAAGGAGGGAGGGAAAAATGGAAAGAGGAAGGAAGGAAAGGAGGGAAGGAAGCACTGAAGGAAGGACAGAAAGAAGGAAGGAAGGAAGGAAGGGTGGAAGGAAGGAAGGGTGGAAGGAAGGAAGGAAGGGAGGGAGGAAGGAAGGAAGGAAGGTAAGAAGGAGGGAAGGAAGCACTGAAGGAAGGACAGAAAGAAGGAAGGAAGGAAGGAAGGGTGGAAGGAAGGAAGGAAGGAAGAAAGAAAGGAGGGAATGAAGGAAGGAAGGAAGAAAGAAAGGAGGGAATGAAGGAAGGAAGGAAGAAAGAAAGAGGGAAGGGAGGAAGGATGAGGGAACGAAGAAGGAAGGAGGGAAAGAAGGAAGGAGATAAGGAAGGGAGAAAGGATGGAAGGAAAAAAAGGAGGGAAGGAAGGAAGAAAGAAGGCAGGAAGGAAGGAAGGAAGGAGAGAGATAAGGAAGGGAGAAATGATGAAAGGAAGGAAGGAAAAGAGGAGGGAAGGAAGGAAGGAAGGAAGGGAGGAAGGAAGGAAGGAAGGACAGAAGGGAGGAAGGATGAGGGAACGAAGAAGGAAGGAGGGAAGGAAGGAAGGAGATAAGGAAGGGAGAAGGGATGGAAGGAAAAAAAGGAGGGAAGGAGGGAAGGAAGGAAGAAAGAATGAGGGAAGGGAGGAAGGATGAGGGAACGAAGAAGGAAGGAGGGAAAGAAGGAAGGAGATAAGGAAGGGAGAATGGAAGGAAGGAAGGAGATAAGGAAGGGAGAAAGGATGGAAGGAAAAAAAGGAGGGAAGGAGGGAAGGAAGGAAGAAAGAATGAGGGAAGGGAGGAAGGATGAGGGAACGAAGAAGGAAGGAGGGAAAGAAGGAAGGAGATAAGGAAGGGAGAATGGAAGGAAGGAAGGAAGGAGAGAAGGAAGGGAGAAAGGATGGAAGGAAAAAAAGGAGGGAAGGAGGGAAGGAAGGAAGAAAGAAGGAAGGAAGGAAGGAAGGAAGAAAGACGGCAGGAAGGAAGGGAAGAATGGAGGAAGGAAGGAAGGAGATAAGGAAGGGAGAATGGAAGGAAGGAAGGAGATAAGGAAGGGGGACAG
>NC_024307.1:32890477-32909441 GCF_000523025.1 Cynoglossus semilaevis
GAAGGAAAGAAGGAAGGGTGGAAGGAAAGAAGGAAGGGTGGAAGGAAGGAAGGAAGGGTGGAAGGAAGGAAGGAAGGGTGGAAGGATGGAAGGGGGGAGGGAAGGATGGAAGGAGGGAATGAAGGAAGGAAGGAAAGAAGGAGGGAAGGGAGCATTGAAGGAAGGAAGGAAGGAAGGAAGGAAAGAAGGACGGAAGGAGATAAGGAAGGAAGGAAAGAGAAGGAGGGAAGCAAGGACAAATGTACAGGCAGTCCAGTTTGTGGCCTTCCTGTTCTCTATTCATTCACTTATTCATTGTGCCTAGGGATGTGGAGCTACTCCATCATACCTGGCTATTTCCCCCATATATATATTTATATACATATATGTTGTTGTTTTTTTCATGTCAAACCATTTTTACAATACAGCTGTCAATCAGCTCTGTCTTTAACCCTTTCCTATTGCAGGTCCTTCCAGCTGGTAAACCTGTGGTAATTAGCACAGTGATTGGCGAGAGAGTTCAGGTGGAGGACGAAGGGAGCAAGAGCAACAAGATAAACAGCGTAATGGGTGAGTTAATGGGTATTGTTTCATTCTGTCTGTTTGAGTTTACGTTGTAATTAGGGTCTGGTCGGTGATGTTTCTCTACAGTACAAGGGGATCGGCAGATCACCGAGTCATTAACTGAGAGATCGACTACAGCACAACAGGGCAGTCTGACACAGGCACAGCGTCTGTTTCATTGCAAAACAATTGCTATTTTTTTACCATATTGAGTGACAGCAAGGTGGGAAGTGATGAAAGCAATATAAATTGCAGTACTGTGGCGTACATCCCGTCGATGCGAGTAATGTGATGGCAGTATTTTACACAGTATTTTAGTAGGAAAAACTCAGACGATGTAACGTGTCGACAAATCTCTCGATTTGCTATAAGGTGCTGTGTCCACCTCCACAGAGCTGGACCACTGCACCCTGGGGAGAGTCACATGATGTTGCCTTTTAGGAAACTAATTGGCTTCACTTCAAACTTCACTTATTTTAATGATCCGTACTCCACAGCTCTTGTTATTATAAAAGTAGGACTTATTTCTGTCTTCTGTGTAGAGCACAGAGTGTTAAGTGCACAAAAACAAGGTGAACCTGAAGTAATACTAGAGATGACACTTACAGTCTGCACTCCGACTGTTTTCTCTTCTACCATCCAAAATAATTGACATTTTAAGTAAAAATTAAATCATTTTAGTAACCTTCCCCTTTATGCTCATTTCAAAAGACACCGTATAGACCCACAATCAGTCAAATGTTGTGTCTGTGAATAAGCCTGACTTTATACTTTGATTGTAGTAATAATTAAAAAATATATATATATTGCAAAAAATATCATTGTAGTAATAATTAAAAAATATATATACTGCAAAAAATAGCGGCAGTAAAACAGTTTTACTGATGCTGTTTTTTGCAATATTTCAGCGTTTTTGTTATCGTTTGATTATCTTTTTTTGTTTTTTTTTGCAATAAGAGTTGCAGAGGAGGTGAGAATGTCATTAATAGTTGAAGTATATGATTTTAAATTGCCATGATAATAGTCATAGTACTACTAGTACAACTACTACTACTACTAATAATAATAATCGTGATTAATCGCACCGTTACACAAATCCAATACTCAGAAGTAGTGTATAGTGCACTTTTGTTTTAAATGTACCGCCATATGAATGAAAGTGCCGTAACATTTGTTGTGCGAACACTTTTAACATCACCATTTTTTATACAGTAATGGGTAAATAAAATATTTAGTGTAAATCTCCACATACTGTAAATAATGTAATCAAAGCAAAATCAACTAAAAACTACATTTTTAACAGGGGATTTACGTTATCCTGTTTGTTATATAAAAAAAAAACTCCCACCAAAATCCTGAGCTACAACCATGACATTAAAACTGAGGTAACAACAGAAACATGTTTCTGTTATTGGAGAGAAGCATAACCAGTCTGTTCAATACCAAATGTCCCTGAGTGAGGTGACGCACAGAAACGTTCACAGCTGAAATTTACTGCTGGGTCTTTCTACTGGAGTGCTAACAGCTAATGCTACTTCTGGCTTAAGTCATCAGGTAGTCCTCCTCACTTCACGATTTAACATCGTCAGAATTCCAGCTTGTCAAAACTTGTTTACATAATAACGGTTGCTAGGATGCATTATAGAACAATGACAGTTTGGGAGCGGGGGGATTTGCGAAAGGTCAGTTCTTTTTTTTTCCTGTTCTGGTGAGAGCTACAGCAGTAAAGAACAGACTTTCTTAAAATAAAAGCCGGTGAGCAACAGACATTTAAAACAATAAAATAATTAACTTTATTATGATTTTTATCATTATTTTAAGTGATTATTATAATAATTTTAGGATAAAATTCACTCATTACCCATTTTAAATTCTGCTTATCTCACTTAATTCCACCAGAGCAGTTAGAGCAGAGCCTCGTTTCCTAAATGGTGTCCCTTGATAACGATGTTCAGAAGAGCTAGTAAATCCTGATTGGTTGTAGTTCTGCTCTTCAGCTCTGACAGGTCCGACTATCGGGAAGGCTTCTTTGGCCCAGGTTTTACAGCAGTAATTTGCAAACAATTAAGCCAAATCTGTATAAATTCACTCCATTTGGAAATAAAGGATCTTGTTAGAGCCAGACCGAGAGAGGCGTAATAACATTTCGATTCATTTGATGTCGAGATGAGTCGCTCCGTTGCGCTAAATGGAAATGTGAGAACCTTGCAAATGAAATCACGGGCAGTTTGGTGAAATAACGTCTGCCACGTGTTGTAGCTCATCTCCCCAGGAAACACCTTTTCCAGCGTGATGGTTTATGTGATCCGACCGCAGCACTATAAACTGTAGCATCACCAAGTGTGCTGTGTGAGTGCACCAGAGGCAATTTATGTGTGGAGAGCTCAGCTTGGGAGCTTTGTTGGATTAGCACTTCTGTGCACAGCTGGACTTGATACCTGTTGCACATGCAGTGATTTTTTTAAAGTGAATCTCTGCTGCTGCTCCTGTGAGGACAATCTCTGCTGGTTTGTCAGTCCGGACGAGTGCACACCGAGCAAAAGACTGGAACTGAGACAGAGGATTGGTTGTATGGACTGGCGAAGGGGAAGTAGGGGTGTGGAGTGGGGGTGGGTGGTGGTGGGGGAGGTCATGGCAGGAGTGAAGTGAAACTAAAGAAAGAGGTTGGAGAGGATGAACGAGGGGAGAAGTAGAGAATGACAGAGGAGGCAGGGGAGCCGGAGAAAGAAGCTGTAGAGCTAATAGGAAGCACATGGCTAGATGGAGAGATGGCTTTGACTGAGTAAATGAGAAATGTGCTCCAGACAATGACAGCAGTGCAAAAGTGAGACTGCCCTGGGAGGCAAAAGATGTGAGAGGAGAGGGGAGAGAAGACGAGAGGAGAGGACAGCTCTGCTGCTTGCTATTCCAGGTGTCATCTTTTTCAGTCTCTGCTGATTAGTCCCTGAACATATCTCCGAGGGAGAAAATTAAATATTGATCTATTTTTCTCTCTCAGTTCCAAGCCCCATCCTCTCTTATTTTTTTCAGTACTCTACTTATTTATATATATATATATAGAAAGGACTACTACTGATGGAATTTTGAATGTGACTGGTAGGGGAAAAGCTGTGTTTTCATATGTGGAATAAAAAAATCCTAGTCCTGAGCTCATTCATGGACAATGACGGCTGCATCACCTCTCACTAGGTTCTGACTGCAAATAGGGCTTTGTGATAGGAACAGGGTCGTCACAGTGTAAGCCAGGAACCCACAACCCATAACAACACACAAGTAACACACTGCTGATAGATGTGGAAAAAATGTTAACATTCAAAACACCTTGAATGTCCCACGTTCAAGTTATGGAGTTGTGCCAATACTGTTCTTTGTAGAAGCAGCACACTAACAATAATTACATATACAAGAGCAGAGGTGTTCCAATCCCATCATTTACTAACTTATACAAGTACAAACATATTTTTAAATTCTGTCCTCATCGATACCAAGCATGGTGTCAGATCACCTCTTTCAGCTGGGTTTCAGTACATATGCAATGTAATATGGTTGGGAGAGTGATGTGCAGTGTGTCAATGTGACGGTGAGGAGCAAGGGTAAAATACACATGGCCAGTTATATTTAAGAGAAAGCAATTACAAGCTCAAAGAAAAAACAAATATTTCTGTATTGACCAATATGTCTTCAAAGTGACACCGTCGTCAAATTAGAAAATATAGCAGAACTAAAAAAAAGTTAAATGGCCTTCTTATTAGTGGATTCCTGTGATATATAATAAAATATGGTTTTAATTATGAGTTCTTACCTTCATGACACATGATACAGTAGCAGCTAATGGCGGCATGTGCGGCGGAGGAGGAGGGAGGAGGGAGGGAAGAGAGTTGGCCCGTACGTAGACACTTGATTCCGTACCGTACTTTACACTACGTAACTTAGTGTAACATATCGTGGATGTACTGCCAATACCGATTCTTGTGTTGGTATCGGTGTATCCAAAGTACACATAACTGTACTCGTATTGTTTTGTGATGATATTGCCAGACAAATACTACTACCACAACAATGGTATCAATGTCATGTTGCCTTTGCCAGAAGTAAAGCACAAAAATCAACAACAGGACTTCTTTTATTTTCTTAATTTGCCTCAAAGTGCCACATTATTAAAAAAAACATTTCTTTTTTACCGATTAATAAGAAGAGACCTTTTTTTGATATTCTCCGTCTTACACACACAGAAGCAAATATCAGTTTTTGCTGAATAGTGCTGACTGTTCAGGTGGCGTGGGTTAATCAGACGCCCATTTTCTGACCTAAAAGCTACTGCTGATGCTCAATAAAAATGAACAAAAATTATAAAAAAAAAACTTCTAGCTGCCATATTCTGCTGATAGATGTGAAAATACTGGAGCAAACTATGAAAGTCTGCTGATTCATCATCTTGCATCTTTCTCACCCCACCCCCCGTCCCCGTCCCCTCCTATTAGTTTTAAGGCATTGATTTCATGCAGCTCTGTATTAAATCTGATATTCTTATTGACTGTGTAAATTTGTAAAATGAGTTTTAATTTCAACCCCACGCTGGGAATCTAGGTTTCTGCTGCAACGTCAACTGCTGCCTGAAGCAATGGTGAAAATCTTTTTTTTTATTGTGGCGTGCAGTCTACTGTATTTTCACTATAGTGTGATGTTAATTCAACTGCTGCCAAGAATACAGAGGTCCTAAGATGCGCTTCACGTGCATTATGAAAGAGCAAATACTAAGACGAGTGATATCCTCCGCACTCGCTGCAGGCTCGTGTCCTCTCAGGTTCTACAGTAAATCCTCCCACTCTACCTGAGCCTCCAGAGTGGCGTGAAATGTACTGCCACGCATGTAAATCCTGACACTCGTCCCCCCCAGCCCCCCACCCCCCCGGCACCTCCTCCTGTATGCACGTGTCTTGTTCTTCACGTCGTCGCAGTGGCTCTTAGTGTGACGGCCTCAGCTGTGAGGGACCAGAATGGTTGTGACAGGCTGGGATAGCAGCCGTTCCCCGCTGTCTGGGAGGATTAACTTTGTTTCTTTAGGGTGGCTGGGAGTGCCTGCTGGTACCTTCGCCTGGCCTCTATAGGGCGTCAAGACAAACGATCAGTCGTTGCATTCTACAAATGAATACAGTAATACCTCGAGATACGAGCAGAATCCGTTCCAGGACCAACCTCGTAACTCGAGGTGCTCGTATCTCAAAATGTTTTTTCCCATTAGAAATAACAGAAAAAAATAAATCTGTTCCGGTCCTCTAAAAAACTCCCTTATTAGTGCTAATAACAATAGAAAAAAACATGTTTTAAATTGCTATAGAAACATACAGTCAAAAAATTAGCATGAGTTCTTTCGAGACAGATGATACAGTAGCGGCTAATGGCAGCATGTGCGAAGGAGGAGGACGCAAGACTCGCAGGAGATGCGTAGGGAAGTCGACGAACACGTGAAGTGAATGAGTGAGGCAGCATGGGCTGCTCCGAGTGCTGGGCCACCTAGCGTCGGTGTCTGTAAGCGTGCTGGTGTCTCGGATCTTTACTTGTATCTCAAAGCAAAAATTTGCTTGAAGGCATTGCTCGTATCTTGGAATACTCGTATGTCGGGATGCTCGTATCTCAAGGTATTAGTGTACATGGAATTATGCTCTGTTGGTAAATACTGTTGCATTCAGCATGTCAAACATACGACCCGCGGGCCAAAGCCAGCCCGCTAGAGGGTTCAATCTGGCCCGCTTGGTGAATTTTGAAAGTCAAAAATTGCACAAACACTTCCTGTTGGTGATTTCTTGTCAAATTATATTTAATTAAATATGAATATAGACTAATGTTCTTGTTCTTATTTGCAAAAAAACAAGGGGAAAAACATGGACTTATGGTTATTTATGATTCTAATGGTCCGGCTCACTTATCATGTAATGATGTGGCCCCAAAATGAGTTTGACAGCCCTGTGTTAGAGTGTAACCAGGGGTTCCCAACCTTTTTTGGCTTGTGACCCCATTTTTTAAATCAAATAATTAATAAATTGATGTTTTTCATCATTTCATCGTTTGTTATTCTGTGTTACAAATACAGAGTAACCAGATTAGTAAACAAAGTGACATTTGATTTTCCCTGATCGCTTATCTATAGTAAGCTGAAAATGAATAACGAACAAAAAATGTCTCGAATGATGAATTATGAAAAAAGAGTTGCTGCAGCATCTTAAACTGGACACAGTGAAGATTTGAAATTTATTTATCAAAAAAAAAATTACATTTCAGGTGACACCATTTGAATTCCAGGTTTCCCACGTGGGGTCAAGACCTCTAAGTTGAAAAACCCTGGTGTAATGCAGTGCAACAGTGAGGGGAGATATTAAATCCTACTTGTTTGAACTGAAACTAACCACGGCAGAAATGTGAGACGTTGGTTTAATCACTGTATACAAATAAGGCTATTTTCAAGACGACGATCAGCCCTCGCGCTGCTCTCTTCTCTTCTCTGCATTTGACTGTACATTTGGTCTGTTTAATGGCACCAAACAGCTGTGTAAGTACACACATTATACAGGCAAGTGATTTCACTTCTGTCTGCTGGTGTTCTCCCTGCACAAGCCTCCGGGCTGAATAGACCACTTTCCTTCTGACGGCGACTTAATCAGTGCATCGCATTCATAGCGGTGTGTTAACTGCAAGAGGCTTAGCCAAAAACCATACACTGTTGGAATGGAACACTTTTCCTGCTATTGGCCGCTCCTATTTGATTTGTACAGTACGTGTGCGGCACGCTGGTGTGTTTTCTCAGACAAGACTGTGTTTGTGTTTTAGCTTCTTATCGGCTAGGAACATTTCTGTAGCTGCAAAACAACAAGGCTGATATTTATGTTGGTGCAGTAGGAAAGGAGATTTAAAATTTATGGCTTGAAATTAATTATAGTTTTTCTACCAAGTTTACTGTATTTTGAAATATACTTAAAAAAATACATGCATAGTGTTACTCACTAATTTCACTTTGGCACAGAATGACTTTATTACTGTAGATCAGTTTTGGCTCGTGACCCTATTTTGACCTTACAAATTTCCAGTGACCCCAGAGATAATATTTAAAAAAAATAATTATTAATTATTGTTTTTGTGAAAGTGAAAGATTACAGTTTCTTAAAGATTCTGTGTGGTGTTTTTAATCATAATTTTAAGAAGAAATATAATTATTTAAAAAAATTATTAGTAATATTTTCGTATCCATAATTAGACATTTCTGGGGACCCTATTTGAATTTCAGGTGACCCCACTTAGGGGTCGTGAACCCAAGGTTGAAAAATACTGCTGTAGCTCTAATCTTAAACCGAATCACTCTAATTGAAATCGAAAATCATTCTATCAACCTTTTTAGTTTCAGGTATGATTAACAACAATTGACTTAATACGGATTTTGGTTATTCTGAGAATTAGTTTCGGAAGTCTTTAATTTAAAACCGAATGAAAAGTCAGGTTTGTGTAGGTTGGTCTGTAGTTCTAATCCGCACCTGCAGCACTGATTAGTTCCATATCTGTACGACTTCTTTGGGAAACGGTAAAAACAGTTTGATATTAAATGCCCTCACAATGAAATACTAAATACTCGCCTATAAGTACTGCAAATACAGAACTCCTGCAGGTTGGAAGCACCACTGTATAAGTGCAGCATCTCTGGTTTACAGTACATGTTGGTGCTGCACTTCATGTATGTCCCAGTTCCATCAGCTAAACAATGGTGCTGCACTTCATGTATGTCCCAGTGTCACCGTGGCGCATAAATAAACTAAACAGTGGAACCCTAGCTACATGCAATGGACATTATGTCATGACGTGAGTTGGAATCTGTAGGTTTGATGTAGGATTAGCACACTTAGCAACCAGTGTAAATTTTGTTGACAAATAATCTCTGTTTATGACTGTCAGTCATTATTGCCATGTGGGAAATGTAAGACTATTGTACCAGGGGAATTATTTTATACTCGTTATAACCAAAATAACAAGCCTGCTGATTGGCTATTGGCAATATAGGGTGGTTTACCCTTCTGTTTTTCACTTTTTGACGTAGAGAAACCTATGGTGATCACTGACAAGAAAAATAAATAGAAAATATCCATTACTTTTATTTATTAATGCATACATCATATCCATGATGTCAAATTAAGATCAATCAATGTCTAAAAAAACAAATACATAATTAAAATTTTTTTTATCATCAACTGAAGTCATTTTGATATATAACCAAACTAAAGTGACTAAATTGGTACAGAGACTGAGATACAATTTAGACTAAGGATTACGACTAGTAAGACCTAAGATTAAATCTGAAATGTCTGTCAAAATTTAATCTGTGGACGACTTGCAGAGAGGTCATGCATAGTTTATGAGGGTTAGTTTGTATGTTAAGAC
Organism: Cynoglossus semilaevis; assembly: GCF_000523025.1. NCBI lineage: Eukaryota > Metazoa > Chordata > Actinopteri > Pleuronectiformes > Cynoglossidae > Cynoglossus > Cynoglossus semilaevis. Next base: position 32,899,442 of record NC_024307.1, read on the forward strand.
TGCGTTGGACCTATATCCCCTGGTTTTCAGCTCAGGGCCATTAAGACTTATTGTCCCTGACATGAAACCTGTGAAGCCGATTGCTGGCTGATTCACTTTAACACAATCAGCATCTCTTTTACACATTGGTGAGCAATCGCTAAAAGAAAAAAAAAAGTCTGACCTTTTAGTTTTTATGGACCATTTACAACACTGGAGTAAAAGGAAAATGGTGTGTAATTCTGGAATCGCATATGTATGTGTGTTTTGGTGGATGTGTGTGTGTGTGTTATATAAAATGTGTGTACCTTGTATCTATGGCTTCAATTTGAACTTTCACGCATCAGGAGTAGCAATCAAGTGCACATTGTAAACTTGTAAGATTTGAGGAAAAGATGGCTTTGGCATTAAAAAAGACTAACCCAGAACAGATGGGCTGCTCTGCTCGACTGAAAAAGCCCAAGGCCTAAGACTGGACTCCATCATGATGCCCAGTCCAGCGTAGATTACACAGGAGAAATAGCAAGTAAATCTTGACTGGCTGACATCCAAACATCCAATTATTTGGTGTCAGGGAAAAGCCTCCAGTCTTCTCGGCCCGGATTTTATTTGAAAAATTTGACCAGCCCGAACAGGAAATGTGCTTTCATTTCCAGAGGAAGCCGGAGCCAAGATTGAAGGCCATTTTAATGAGCTTTCCCAATGAGGTGCCACCTGTTTTATCCAGATAATTGGATGATTGGCCACCCTTAAACAACCTCTGCTTAGCAAGCAATCTACTCACTCCCTCGTGCTCATTCTTTCTAGCGTGCACTCTGGCTTTTCTGTTCAGACAGCAGACATTCCATGCAGGTTCTAGGTGCTGAAATGAGATTTGGTGCAACTGAATAAATCAGTCTTGTAGTGTGAAAACAATTCAACTTTTTCTTAATTATCTGTATCTGTATTAAATGTATACATTTGATATACTCGCTGAAAATTGCTGTATCCTATTTTTTATGGTATGCAATATTATATACCGTGATTTCCGGACTATTAAGCGCACCTGAATATAAGCCACAGCCACGAAATTTTAAAAGAAAAAAAAGGCTGCACATTATCTAGAAGCCGCAGGTGTCCACGTTGTAACATGGGATATTTACACAGAAAGATTTTTTATTTAACTTTTAATTAAATAAAGTCTTTTTTCCGAACATAGCCTGTAACACGGCTAGTTACACGTTAGCTCTTTCCTGCTTTGGCGCCCGACCGTATTTGGAATGCACAGCGGAGACTTAGTGATCTGCTCCAGGTCCGAAGCTAACGTTAGCTCTGGGGCTAACTCCCTTCACTTTGTGCTTGTCCGCAGCAAACTGAACCTCGTTAGCCCGTAAAAATCCATAAATTAGCCACATCATGTGTTTAAGCCGCAGGGCTCAAAGCAGGTGGAAAAAAATAGCGGCTTGTAGTCCAGAAATTACAGTAGCCATGTAGCTATGTTTTTATTTGATATTTTTGTGGCGATGGTCACATTATAGTTAGTACAGTTCGATATTTTTGTGGCGATGGTCACGTTATAGTTAGTAGAGTGAAGCTGCTTTGACTGTCCTAGGATCTTGTACCTGATTCAGGATGAAAAAGGAAATATTTAAAAAGAAAAATGATTTGTGCTATTGACACAACCAATCAGACATCTGTCACATATGGCTGGATGTTGCTTGCAATGTTAGCGTCGTCTGTTTGACCCAATGGTCCTAGATATTATGTCCGGACCAAGCGATAGTTCTCTCCGGACCTGTAACCAGTCTCTGATAAGTTGCGAGATCAGATGATTTTCATGGAGCATTTTTTCCGATGGTTGTGTCTACAGACAGGGGGCGCTGCTTCTCCAGTTATTACAACAACAGCTTCACTCAGTTCAGCAAATTAAATAATTTGTTTACCCTGTGCTGCCAGCACACTAGTGCAGAAAGGAAGAGACAGTGATGACATAATGACTTGCTCGAGGAGGAAAATAAATGTATTGACGGAGAAATTTATGTTCTTTCTTTCAGTAGGCAGTTCAAAACGAGTGCCTCATATTTTTGAAAAATTGGTCATTAATTAACGTGGCAGCGTGTAGCTCCACTACAAAACAAAGCAGAGCTACAGCAGTTTGAACAAAGCTCTCCCCTGAAGTCCGCACACAGAATAACCAAGCTGGAAGCCCAGTATGACAGATGTGCATGATGGCAGATGTTTTGATTTTTGGGCAACATAAAAAGCAGTTTACTCCTTTAACGCAGTTGTGAAGGGGTTTTTAATCATTCTGCTGAGACAATTATTTGAGGGAAAACAAAAACACAAGGTGCATGAAAAGAAATTAAACAAAATTAAATTACTGCCAGCGCAAAGTTATTCGGCTTCGTTTGCATGTTTTTAAAATGTATTTTATGTAAACTTTAATCTAAAAAAAAAAAGGCAGACTGCTTTTATTCATGGTGAATTGTAAACTTTAATCTAAAAAAAAAAAAAAGGCAGACTTCATGGTGAAAGAGCGAGCCGTGAACTTGAGCATTTCCTGTATAAAACATTCAAAGAAATATGGTTGAAGCTATGAAATACTGTGGAAAAATGTAGATGTGGATATAGGGGGAAGCTGTAAGAGACAAGCTGGGCAGTTCAGACCTTTTAAGTGAAGGACATTTTAATAACTGGACCTCAGTAACTTCTAATTGAATACCTCTGTCTAGGCTCAGTGATGGCTTTAAAAAGAACCTACACTTTTCGTGTCATTATGAATCCATTAGCTGTGGAGTCTGCACTGAACTCCCTGCTGGGACAACTCACATGGTTACTGTATCCGCCACTCGCTCAAAGCTGTAGACCAGGGGTGTCAAACATACGGCCCGCGGGCCAAAATTCACTTCATGTTGGTGATGGTTTTTTTTTTGTTTGTTTGTTTTTTTTCAAATTGTATTTCAGTAAAGATATATTTTCTAATGTTCTTGTACTTACTTGCAGGGAAACAAATGGGACGGGGGGGTGTGGACTTATTGTTATGTATTGGTAATGATGTTATCATTGTACTAGTCTGCTGTAGGCGATCTTAGCAGTTTCTGAGCACAAAGGAATTGCAGCACTGTTTATAATAATAATAATAATAATAATAATAATAATAATAATAATAATAATAATATTTATTATTATTATTATTTTGCACTGTTATAGGATTTAATACAAATAAAAAGCAATACATGTTCATGTTACAAGCAACATTTTTTTGTATTGATTTTGCTAAAGAAAACCCCCCTAGCCCTGTCAAATATTACAGAACTTGCATGACTGTATGAAGGACAGTAATAATGTGCAGACTACACTTAGGCAAGCCCAAAGAGGGCAATAAACAGTGAGCACAGTGCCTTCCTGACGGCAGACTTGACCTTTCCACAGTGGCTGCTTTTCTATTTGCCAGCCCACGGGCCCATGCAGCCGGCTAATGGGCATCCTCGGGAGTCACTATCACACCGACTGTATGTACCGTCTTTATAGTCAGACAGGCGTGGACTCTGGCGTGGACACACTCGGTGGACTTCACTCGTGCATTCAAATGTCAGCACCATCTACTGTAAAAAGGCCAGAGACAGTGTGTCCACGCCTCAAAAAACAAGGTTGTGATGGACGTCAGTGTAAGTTCATGCTCAAGAGGAACATCAATAGTTCAGTAGTACTAAAGCAAGCCTTCAGTTTTGATCTAGTAAACACAAACGTGCGAATGCGCAAAATTTAGAGTCAAGTACGCTACCAATCAAATGTTGGGACCTACCTTCTCATTTAATGGTTTTATTTTCCATGACTATTTACATTGTAGATTCTCAGTGAAGGCATCAGCACTATGAATGAACAATAACACCAAACATGTTTCAGATTTTAGATTCTTCATATTAGCCACCGTTTGATTTGATCACTGCTTTGCACACTCTTGGCATTCCCTCGATGGGCCTTATAAGATTGTCACCTGTAATGGTTCACCAACAGTCTTGAAGGGGTTCCCAAAGTGTACGGACACTTCATGACATGTCACTTACTGCAGGGGTGCCAAACTCAAATTCACAGTGGGCCAGAATTAAAAACTGGGACTAAGTCGTGGGCCAAACTTAATATTTATTGAAAAATTGACAGCAATTGTCCATGTTTTCCCTTCTCTCCAGATCTGTACGGTAGAATTTTGTCATGTGGAAACAAACTTTAGTTTTGCGTAAACATTATATTTAGAATGACCAAAGCTTAAATATATAAACACATGAGAAATTAAATTTGAAATAAGACACTCATCAGTGGTATTCATTTCTTATTATGTCCCTTTATCTCTAGCCTTTTGAGTTCATTATAAATCTTTTTTCACAGATCAACAACAACAAAAAAACAAAACAAAATCTGTGTACTATTACATAGTGCATACACCGGTAGTACTACAAATCCTGCCAGTATATGGTGGCTATATACTGGTGGGCCAACTCTAGTACACATTTGGTATGATCTCAAATATAATCATACTGTGGGCCAGATTTGGCCCCACGGGCCTTAGTTTGACACGTGTGATTTACTGTATGTTTGATGGTTGTGCGACTGGTTGTGTTGCAGCTGTTGTGTAACTGGTCAATCCAGTGACTGTGGTTGTTGACATTGCTGAGCTTGGTCAGCCAGTGTGGATGTCGCGGTCTGTGGGGTCCATGTGGTCCATGCGGTCGAGGTGAAGATAATGTAGTCTCCGTCCCACATTTTACCACAGCACTAATGAAAATACATTTTCAAGTTTAATGCTGTTGCTTTAACTTCTCAGCCCAAATTTCCGTGTTATCATCAAGCCAATAATTTGCTGCTAGAAGTGATATTAGTGTCACTTCTCTCTTCTTTAATACTAAATTAGATTTTTTTTTTTCACAGAAATTATGTCAAATACCTAGCGAATACAATAACAGCTCATTTGTGCCAGTGGCTGATTGGTATTTCTTTTCACTCGCAGCTGCTAATGCTAATCTAAAGCAGGGCTGCCTAGAAACGGTGGACCAGTACCAGTCTGTGGTACAGCCTGGTCAGGACCCATTAACAGAAGAGCATCCAGTCATTTTTATTAACTTCTTTATTTAAAGATACTCAGTGAATTTGTCACAATAAGGCTCCAGTACTAGAAGAATGAAGGCTAAAGGGTGTTTTATTTTTATATATTATATGTACCAATCTTTAATAATTCCTCAAGCCTGACCTTGGTAAAAAATATAAAAATAAATATATATGTTATGTATTTGTTTTACCAGACCACTATACTGATCCTTCCCTCATACAAGTCCAGCAGGCAGCTGTACCTTTGTACACACTGTACCTTTCTGTACCTGCCCAACAACCAGCAGATCAAGTTAGCCACTGGCAACTAAAAATGTTTCTCTCAGGAGTCGGAGGCAACTAGATGAACAATCAGCCTAAGGTCAAATACATTAATTCAGATGTAAAAAGTGATGAAATGGATGTTTACAGCAGGACTTTAGCTGCACCCAAGGTGGATGGAGTCAGGAAGAGTTGCACTATTTACTGTTTATAAAAATATCTTAAAATCAATGACCTGAATCAGTTGTTACACAACTTGTGTCTCTTGAAGCTTTTTTTTGTCGTCAATGTTGGGGCTTTGTACTACTACGGTTTGTAGTATATGTAAAAAAGAAAGTTCTTTTTTTACCTTTTCAGACTTGATTTATAATACGGCAGAACCTGGACAAAGCAGAGGTAAAGTGCATTTTATACCGTCATTGAAATAACGTAAGGTCCTTTTACAGCCAATATGGCCATGGGCAGGCTTTTATTTTTTGACTCACGGACTGGAGTTCTTTTGACAGAAGGTTATTTTGCATTTAAAAGACGTTTTTATTTATTTGCCTCAGATTTTTTTTTTTTTTTTTTTTTTGCCCACTCATTTTCTGTTGCAGGATTCTGTTTCAGAAGTATCTATGCCGTTTATCAAGCTTGCTTTTGTAATAAATGACCTAATTTCATGAAGGTTATTTTAGCCCAATTACAGCCCACTTGTGTTACTTGTCTGTTTGAAATGCTCTCGTTAGAATCGTGTTATCACAGCAGAAGGAGATTGTCGAACCATAGGCAGGTTAATGGATCAACAGATGGTGCATTGGTATGAATGCATTCATGATTTTGTTAAAAAAAAAACATTTTGTCTTGACATAAAAAATAGAGAAGGTGGTCTATTTCTGTACTGCGTGTCGTCACACCAGGTGTGTCTCCAGTCTTGGTTATGCATTTGTAAAGCATGAAACCTGCGTATTCATGTGGAATGCACTAATCTGAAATTTTAGCCTGCGAGTGAGTGGATGTTACTGGGTAATTGAGTGCTTAATCCCATCAAAGACTGCGTCATGCTGTCCGCTTCTCCGTTAATCTGCCCCTGATTACACACTCTCAGACGCACAGTCGGGAAACGCACACACACACACACACAGACTTGTGCACTTTTAAAATAGTTCATTTCAAGGTTATAGATGATATTTCGTCCCAAAAAAAAAAAAAACGAATTTCTGGAGTGCATCACAGTGACAATGACAGTGTTCTACTTTTAATGCATCAATATGTTACAGCTCGGCCAAACACACATTTTCTCATTTCCTCTGGGCAAAAAAAAAAAAAAAAAAAAAGAGCAGCGTTTGTCCTACAAGCATCATTTGATTCATGATTTTTTTTTTTTTTTTTTTTCAGTTTGAATTCTTTATTCCAGTGCTCCCCAACCACCGGGCTGTGGACCGGCACCAGTCCGTGGGTTGGTTAGTTCTGGGCTGCACAGAAAAAATACACAACTTACATTTCCGTTTAATTTACGGAAATAAAACACATTTAGTAACACATAATGTAATACCGCTAAATCGAAACCCCCAAGCTAGCAAAAAGAAAAGCTGCATTTAACAGACAATTGCAGGATTTCTACTGGAAAATATAAATATGGATTTATTGCGACAGGTTCTTCCTATGCACCAAGCACGCGCTGCATAATACGTGGCGAACGGCTCTCTAATGAGGCGATGAAGCCTTCAAAACTGCTTCGTTTCTTGGAGACCAAACATTTTGCATTAAAAGACAAGCGTGATGTTACGAGGACATTGCTGCTAAAATGGCATACACAGTGGCTTAACGTTTATTATTATATTTAGAAAATACATGACATATTTAGTCAAAGAAAGATTTGCCCTGTTATTGTTTACACTGATTTGATTTTACAACCCTCAGTATGAGGTAACCCAGACCTAGATCTTTTTCTGACGTTATCGTAAGATTGTCTCAGATTACTCTCTATCTTTCCTCAAGTCATGCTAGGTACTTATAAGTACCTAGCATGACTAGCAACACTTTTAGTTTAATTTTTTTTAACTATTCTTGTGAAATCAACCTTAGAAAAATTTGATACATTTCCAGTACAGGGAGTCCTTGGTTTACAATATCCTCGAACCTATGACATTTTGCAGTTCCGTCGCCACAATCCCTACATAAAAATGTATTACTAGTGTCTTGTTCCCTCTTCCCGTCGCCACAATCCCTACATAAAAATGCATTACTAGTGTCTTGTTCCCTCATGACGAGGAAGACGGCTCTGTTTACATTACCCGGTTGTACGCCATATTTTTGTTCTTTTTGCTCTTGTCTTTTTTCCAGAGATATTTTATCAATATATTTAATAGGTTTCACAAGGTAAAAAGCAATTTCATGATGTATCTCATACAAAGAAGACTTTGTATGAAACGAACCATCTTAAATACTATTCTCAAGGGGAAAGTTGTTGGTGTAATAGTTGCTCCTGCAACGAGCGTTTAAAAAAGAAATGCATTTAAAGTACAGACCAGCTGACTCTGCAGGGTATTAAAGTGCAGATTTGTTGCAGAAGGCATGCTGTGATAGCACCACGTTACCACTAAGAAAAAATTAAATTATCCGTACAGACTGAGCAGTTGTCTGGGTGTCATTGACTGGAGACAGCTTTTAAGTGGTGCTGACATTTAAAGTCCTGTTGAATAGATTGGCATAAACTGAATCGTGAATGAGTCATAGTTCACTTTAATGAATTAATCTCTGGTTTTCTTCAAAAATCAGTGAATTGATATACTGTATATTTTCACCCAAAAAGTGTCTATTAAACCAATTATTCCTAAGCCCTGTGAGGTCAGAGGTCATTATATTATTATTTATTTACTGCAAATAATTTTTCTTTGTTCGTCAATGCATGGTGACAGCCAGAAGAATTAAATATTGTACCGCTAGGTGGCAGTAGATGCTATGAAAGAAGATATTTAAAGAAGATCTTATTGAGCGTCTTTCTTCAATTCCTGCGAGTATGGCGGGGTTGTCTTCAGTTAAACAGGCAGAGATTTTACAAAATTGTGAGTAACTTTAAACTAGAGGTTTATTATATTTTGTTACATATCCTTTTTGTAATGTTTTTGTTTGGTGGACTAGTTATTCTCCTGGTTGATTTTTTTTTTTTTTTAATAAGAGCAACCGAATGTGGAAAAGAATTAATTCATTCTACTTCATACCACATCTTGAAATTGTGATATGCTGCCATTTTGGCCACAGCTAGACAAGTCTATCTTCCTGTATTTCTTCCTAACGGAGATGATGTAACACTGATGAAAAGGAACCATCTGGGAAAAGCTACAATTGATGAAAAAAATATATATAAGTAACCAAAAAATAAAGGCTTTGACAAATACAAGCACTCATCTACTGCAGCAACCACACGAAAACTCTTGGCCCCGTGTCGACCCCTCGTCTTCCACAAGTGTCTGTCAACTTAGATAGACAGGGAGCCGGAGGAGGAAGCGCAGAGGAGGGAGGTGAGAGTAGGAGGATCAGAAGGGAGGCAACAGCCTGCGAGATGGCTGTGTGGCAGAGCAGTGTGGCCTCTGTCACCTGCGCTGCTGTCACCACTGATGTTTCCGTCGCTGTCAGATGAGGACAGGACAGAGAGAAACGCTGGGAAATGGAGGTGTGGGGTTTAAAATGACAAACTGCCAAAAATAACTTCTTTATTGTTTACTTAAAAGAAACGAGCAGTGTCTCTACTGCATGTGATAAATCTAAATGTTCTTTTTTTGTTGACAGATTATGTGCATCTTAATACATTTGAAGCAAACCTGGCTATTGTGCTGGTGCTGTTTGTGTAGCTTGGATACATACTGTAATTTAAAGCCTGTTAATGAATTCTTAATGTTCTGTTATTTTCTGTAGATCTTGGCCCATTGATTAATGACCAGGTGATATTTGATACTTTTTGTCCGATCACAACTGCAGAAAAGCTCCAAAAAGTACAGATACAAAAATCACTCTTCACCTACATATGCCGTACGTTGCCTGGTTCTCAGTGTTGAGCACTTTCTTTCCTCTGACCCTTTGCTTCAATTTACAGACTCGGCTCTTACAGCTATTGCCTACAGCCACAGATGTCAGTGAGTTACAGTTTGTTATATACTTATTTGGTTTATTTATTCTTTATTTGCTGTGCTTTTAAAAATAGTTTCAGGCACTTGGAAAGGCAGGGAGACAAGCGTAGAGTTATAGCAAAGCTATTTCTCTTTCTCTGTGTATATGCTGTATGAAGTCTAGGTGTGCAGTTATATATGTATAGAGTAAATTTATCATAAATATGTATATATATATATATATACATACATTTGTTATAGCTCTGCATATTTGTCTTGTTACGTCTCCATGTTAATAACTCCTTCTACATACTGTATATATATATATATACACATAAATATATATATTGCAAATTTTCTTTATCACTATTTATTGTCTAATTGTCTATTAATCACCAGCCAACTTGTTTTTCGTTGATCCAAGTCAGTAGCAACTTTTCCACTTCTTCTAATGTCTGAGATCTTTGCTTGGTGATCACAGTCACTCCTTTGACAACCTTAGCTTCTTTTATTGCTTCCTTGTTCTTAATGATGGCACAAATCAACGACCATGCTAGGCCATACTGTAAAGGCAGATCTGAAACACGAGC